>NC_051855.1:9925397-10132585 GCF_905115235.1 Hermetia illucens | reverse complement strand
CAAAAAATCAAAGGCTATAACCTTGCTTTCTGACGCTGATACCCTAAAATCTCAAAATCGCAAATCGCATTTTTTTTTCATTATTTGGAAAGTACTAAACGAGAAATTAACATCTAAATCCTCGAAAAATGATTTTTCAGCTTTTAGCCCATTTTCGTCATCAAAAAATCAAAGGCTATAACCTTGCTTTCTGACGCTGATACCCTAAAATCTCAAAATCGCAAATCGCATTTTTTTTTCATTATTTGGAAAGTACTAAACGAGAAATTAACATCTAAATCCTCGAAAAATGATTTTTCAGCTTTTAGCCCATTTTCGTCATCAAAAAATCAAAGGCTATAACCTTGCTTTCTGACGCCTGATACCCTAAAATCTCAAAATCGCAAATCGCATTTTTTTTTCATTATTTGGAAAGTACTAAACGAGAAATTAACATCTAAATCCTCGAAAAATGATTTTTCAGCTTTTAGCCCATTTTCGTCATCAAAAAATCAAAGGCTATAACCTTGCTTTCTGACGCTGATACCCTAAAATCTCAAAATCGCAAATCGCATTTTTTTTTCATTATTTGGAAAGTACTAAACGAGAAATTAACATCTAAATCCTCGAAAAATGATTTTTCAGCTTTTAGCCCATTTTCGTCATCAAAAAATCAAAGGCTATAACCTTGCTTTCTGACGCTGATACCCTAAAATCTCAAAATCGCAAATCGCATTTTTTTTTTCATTATTTGGAAAGTACTAAACGAGAAATTAACATCTAAATCCTCGAAAAATGATTTTTCAGCTTTTAGCCCATTTTCGTCATCAAAAAATCAAAGGCTATAACCTTGCTTTCTGACGCCTGATACCCTAAAATCTCAAAATCGCAAATCGCATTTTTTTTTCATTATTTGGAAAGTACTAAACGAGAAATTAACATCTAAATCCTCGAAAAATGATTTTTCAGCTTTTAGCCCATTTTCGTCATCAAAAAATCAAAGGCTATAACCTTGCTTTCTGACGCTGATACCCTAAAATCTCAAAATCGCAAATCGCATTTTTTTTTCATTATTTGGAAAGTACTAAACGAGAAATTAACATCTAAATCCTCGAAAAATGATTTTTCAGCTTTTAGCCCATTTTCGTCATCAAAAAATCAAAGGCTATAACCTTGCTTTCTGACGCCTGATACCCTAAAATCTCAAAATCGCAAATCGCATTTTTTTTTCATTATTTGGAAAGTACTAAACGAGAAATTAACATCTAAATCCTCGAAAAATGATTTTTCAGCTTTTAGCCCATTTTCGTCATCAAAAAATCAAAGGCTATAACCTTGCTTTCTGACGCCGATACCCTAAAATCTCAAAATCGCAAATCGCATTTTTTTTTTCATTATTTGGAAAGTACTAAACGAGAAATTAACATCTAAATCCTCGAAAAATGATTTTTCAGCTTTTAGCCCATTTTCGTCATCAAAAAATCAAAGGCTATAACCTTGCTTTCTGACGCTGATACCCTAAAATCTCAAAATCGCAAATCGCATTTTTTTTTTCATTATTTGGAAAGTACTAAACGAGAAATTAACATCTAAATCCTCGAAAAATGATTTTTCAGCTTTTAGCCCATTTTCGTCATCAAAAAATCAAAGGCTATAACCTTGCTTTCTGACGCCTGATACCCTAAAATCTCAAAATCGCAAATCGCATTTTTTTTTCATTATTTGGAAAGTACTAAACGAGAAATTAACATCTAAATCCTCGAAAAATGATTTTTTCAGCTTTTAGCCCATTTTCGTCATCAAAAAATCAAAGGCTATAACCTTGCTTTCTGACGCTGATACCCTAAAATCTCAAAATCGCAAATCGCATTTTTTTTTCATTATTTGGAAAGTACTAAACGAGAAATTAACATCTAAATCCTCGAAAAATGATTTTTCAGCTTTTAGCCCATTTTCGTCATCAAAAAATCAAAGGCTATAACCTTGCTTTCTGACGCCGATACCCTAAAATCTCAAAATCGCAAATCGCATTTTTTTTTCATTATTTGGAAAGTACTAAACGAGAAATTAACATCTAAATCCTCGAAAAATGATTTTTCAGCTTTTAGCCCATTTTCGTCATCAAAAAATCAAAGGCTATAACCTTGCTTTCTGACGCCTGATACCCTAAAATCTCAAAATCGCAAATCGCATTTTTTTTTCATTATTTGGAAAGTACTAAACGAGAAATTAACATCTAAATCCTCGAAAAATGATTTTTCAGCTTTTAGCCCATTTTCGTCATCAAAAAATCAAAGGCTATAACCTTGCTTTCTGACGCTGATACCCTAAAATCTCAAAATCGCAAATCGCATTTTTTTTTCATTATTTGGAAAGTACTAAACGAGAAATTAACATCTAAATCCTCGAAAAATGATTTTTCAGCTTTTAGCCCATTTTCGTCATCAAAAAATCAAAGGCTATAACCTTGCTTTCTGACGCCTGATACCCTAAAATCTCAAAATCGCAAATCGCATTTTTTTTTCATTATTTGGAAAGTACTAAACGAGAAATTAACATCTAAATCCTCGAAAAATGATTTTTCAGCTTTTAGCCCATTTTCGTCATCAAAAAATCAAAGGCTATAACCTTGCTTTCTGACGCTGATACCCTAAAATCTCAAAATCGCAAATCGCATTTTTTTTTTCATTATTTGGAAAGTACTAAACGAGAAATTAACATCTAAATCCTCGAAAAATGATTTTTCAGCTTTTAGCCCATTTTCGTCATCAAAAAATCAAAGGCTATAACCTTGCTTTCTGACGCTGATACCCTAAAATCTCAAAATCGCAAATCGCATTTTTTTTTTCATTATTTGGAAAGTACTAAACGAGAAATTAACATCTAAATCCTCGAAAAATGATTTTTCAGCTTTTAGCCCATTTTCGTCATCAAAAAATCAAAGGCTATAACCTTGCTTTCTGACGCCTGATACCCTAAAATCTCAAAATCGCAAATCGCATTTTTTTTTTCATTATTTGGAAAGTACTAAACGAGAAATTAACATCTAAATCCTCGAAAAATGATTTTTCAGCTTTTAGCCCATTTTCGTCATCAAAAAATCAAAGGCTATAACCTTGCTTTCTGACGCTGATACCCTAAAATCTCAAAATCGCAAATCGCATTTTTTTTTCATTATTTGGAAAGTACTAAACGAGAAATTAACATCTAAATCCTCGAAAAATGATTTTTCAGCTTTTAGCCCATTTTCGTCATCAAAAAATCAAAGGCTATAACCTTGCTTTCTGACGCCTGATACCCTAAAATCTCAAAATCGCAAATCGCATTTTTTTTTTCATTATTTGGAAAGTACTAAACGAGAAATTAACATCTAAATCCTCGAAAAATGATTTTTCAGCTTTTAGCCCATTTTCGTCATCAAAAAATCAAAGGCTATAACCTTGCTTTCTGACGCCTGATACCCTAAAATCTCAAAATCGCAAATCGCATTTTTTTTTCATTATTTGGAAAGTACTAAACGAGAAATTAACATCTAAATCCTCGAAAAATGATTTTTCAGCTTTTAGCCCATTTTCGTCATCAAAAAATCAAAGGCTATAACCTTGCTTTCTGACGCCTGATACCCTAAAATCTCAAAATCGCAAATCGCATTTTTTTTTTCATTATTTGGAAAGTACTAAACGAGAAATTAACATCTAAATCCTCGAAAAATGATTTTTCAGCTTTTAGCCCATTTTCGTCATCAAAAAATCAAAGGCTATAACCTTGCTTTCTGACGCTGATACCCTAAAATCTCAAAATCGCAAATCGCATTTTTTTTTCATTATTTGGAAAGTACTAAACGAGAAATTAACATCTAAATCCTCGAAAAATGATTTTTCAGCTTTTAGCCCATTTTCGTCATCAAAAAATCAAAGGCTATAACCTTGCTTTCTGACGCCGATACCCTAAAATCTCAAAATCGCAAATCGCATTTTTTTTTTCATTATTTGGAAAGTACTAAACGAGAAATTAACATCTAAATCCTCGAAAAATGATTTTTCAGCTTTTAGCCCATTTTCGTCATCAAAAAATCAAAGGCTATAACCTTGCTTTCTGACGCTGATACCCTAAAATCTCAAAATCGCAAATCGCATTTTTTTTTTCATTATTTGGAAAGTACTAAACGAGAAATTAACATCTAAATCCTCGAAAAATGATTTTTCAGCTTTTAGCCCATTTTCGTCATCAAAAAATCAAAGGCTATAACCTTGCTTTCTGACGCTGATACCCTAAAATCTCAAAATCGCAAATCGCATTTTTTTTTTCATTATTTGGAAAGTACTAAACGAGAAATTAACATCTAAATCCTCGAAAAATGATTTTTCAGCTTTTAGCCCATTTTCGTCATCAAAAAATCAAAGGCTATAACCTTGCTTTCTGACGCTGATACCCTAAAATCTCAAAATCGCAAATCGCATTTTTTTTTCATTATTTGGAAAGTACTAAACGAGAAATTAACATCTAAATCCTCGAAAAATGATTTTTCAGCTTTTAGCCCATTTTCGTCATCAAAAAATCAAAGGCTATAACCTTGCTTTCTGACGCTGATACCCTAAAATCTCAAAATCGCAAATCGCATTTTTTTTTCATTATTTGGAAAGTACTAAACGAGAAATTAACATCTAAATCCTCGAAAAATGATTTTTCAGCTTTTAGCCCATTTTCGTCATCAAAAAATCAAAGGCTATAACCTTGCTTTCTGACGCTGATACCCTAAAATCTCAAAATCGCAAATCGCATTTTTTTTTTCATTATTTGGAAAGTACTAAACGAGAAATTAACATCTAAATCCTCGAAAAATGATTTTTCAGCTTTTAGCCCATTTTCGTCATCAAAAAATCAAAGGCTATAACCTTGCTTTCTGACGCTGATACCCTAAAATCTCAAAATCGCAAATCGCATTTTTTTTTCATTATTTGGAAAGTACTAAACGAGAAATTAACATCTAAATCCTCGAAAAATGATTTTTCAGCTTTTAGCCCATTTTCGTCATCAAAAAATCAAAGGCTATAACCTTGCTTTCTGACGCTGATACCCTAAAATCTCAAAATCGCAAATCGCATTTTTTTTTCATTATTTGGAAAGTACTAAACGAGAAATTAACATCTAAATCCTCGAAAAATGATTTTTCAGCTTTTAGCCCATTTTCGTCATCAAAAAATCAAAGGCTATAACCTTGCTTTCTGACGCCGATACCCTAAAATCTCAAAATCGCAAATCGCATTTTTTTTTTCATTATTTGGAAAGTACTAAACGAGAAATTAACATCTAAATCCTCGAAAAATGATTTTTCAGCTTTTAGCCCATTTTCGTCATCAAAAAATCAAAGGCTATAACCTTGCTTTCTGACGCCTGATACCCTAAAATCTCAAAATCGCAAATCGCATTTTTTTTTCATTATTTGGAAAGTACTAAACGAGAAATTAACATCTAAATCCTCGAAAAATGATTTTTCAGCTTTTAGCCCATTTTCGTCATCAAAAAATCAAAGGCTATAACCTTGCTTTCTGACGCCGATACCCTAAAATCTCAAAATCGCAAATCGCATTTTTTTTTTCATTATTTGGAAAGTACTAAACGAGAAATTAACATCTAAATCCTCGAAAAATGATTTTTCAGCTTTTAGCCCATTTTCGTCATCAAAAAATCAAAGGCTATAACCTTGCTTTCTGACGCCGATACCCTAAAATCTCAAAATCGCAAATCGCATTTTTTTTTCATTATTTGGAAAGTACTAAACGAGAAATTAACATCTAAATCCTCGAAAAATGATTTTTCAGCTTTTAGCCCATTTTCGTCATCAAAAAATCAAAGGCTATAACCTTGCTTTCTGACGCCGATACCCTAAAATCTCAAAATCGCAAATCGCATTTTTTTTTCATTATTTGGAAAGTACTAAACGAGAAATTAACATCTAAATCCTCGAAAAATGATTTTTCAGCTTTTAGCCCATTTTCGTCATCAAAAAATCAAAGGCTATAACCTTGCTTTCTGACGCCGATACCCTAAAATCTCAAAATCGCAAATCGCATTTTTTTTTCATTATTTGGAAAGTACTAAACGAGAAATTAACATCTAAATCCTCGAAAAATGATTTTTCAGCTTTTAGCCCATTTTCGTCATCAAAAAATCAAAGGCTATAACCTTGCTTTCTGACGCCGATACCCTAAAATCTCAAAATCGCAAATCGCATTTTTTTTTCATTATTTGGAAAGTACTAAACGAGAAATTAACATCTAAATCCTCGAAAAATGATTTTTCAGCTTTTAGCCCATTTTCGTCATCAAAAAATCAAAGGCTATAACCTTGCTTTCTGACGCCGATACCCTAAAATCTCAAAATCGCAAATCGCATTTTTTTTTCATTATTTGGAAAGTACTAAACGAGAAATTAACATCTAAATCCTCGAAAAATGATTTTTCAGCTTTTAGCCCATTTTCGTCATCAAAAAATCAAAGGCTATAACCTTGCTTTCTGACGCCGATACCCTAAAATCTCAAAATCGCAAATCGCATTTTTTTTTCATTATTTGGAAAGTACTAAACGAGAAATTAACATCTAAATCCTCGAAAAATGATTTTTCAGCTTTTAGCCCATTTTCGTCATCAAAAAATCAAAGGCTATAACCTTGCTTTCTGACGCCGATACCCTAAAATCTCAAAATCGCAAATCGCATTTTTTTTTCATTATTTGGAAAGTACTAAACGAGAAATTAACATCTAAATCCTCGAAAAATGATTTTTCAGCTTTTAGCCCATTTTCGTCATCAAAAAATCAAAGGCTATAACCTTGCTTTCTGACGCCGATACCCTAAAATCTCAAAATCGCAAATCGCATTTTTTTTTCATTATTTGGAAAGTACTAAACGAGAAATTAACATCTAAATCCTCGAAAAATGATTTTTCAGCTTTTAGCCCATTTTCGTCATCAAAAAATCAAAGGCTATAACCTTGCTTTCTGACGCCGATACCCTAAAATCTCAAAATCGCAAATCGCATTTTTTTTTCATTATTTGGAAAGTACTAAACGAGAAATTAACATCTAAATCCTCGAAAAATGATTTTTCAGCTTTTAGCCCATTTTCGTCATCAAAAAATCAAAGGCTATAACCTTGCTTTCTGACGCCGATACCCTAAAATCTCAAAATCGCAAATCGCATTTTTTTTTCATTATTTGGAAAGTACTAAACGAGAAATTAACATCTAAATCCTCGAAAAATGATTTTTCAGCTTTTAGCCCATTTTCGTCATCAAAAAATCAAAGGCTATAACCTTGCTTTCTGACGCCGATACCCTAAAATCTCAAAATCGCAAATCGCATTTTTTTTTCATTATTTGGAAAGTACTAAACGAGAAATTAACATCTAAATCCTCGAAAAATGATTTTTCAGCTTTTAGCCCATTTTCGTCATCAAAAAATCAAAGGCTATAACCTTGCTTTCTGACGCTGATACCCTAAAATCTCAAAATCGCAAATCGCATTTTTTTTTCATTATTTGGAAAGTACTAAACGAGAAATTAACATCTAAATCCTCGAAAAATGATTTTTCAGCTTTTAGCCCATTTTCGTCATCAAAAAATCAAAGGCTATAACCTTGCTTTCTGACGCCGATACCCTAAAATCTCAAAATCGCAAATCGCATTTTTTTTTTCATTATTTGGAAAGTACTAAACGAGAAATTAACATCTAAATCCTCGAAAAATGATTTTTCAGCTTTTAGCCCATTTTCGTCATCAAAAAATCAAAGGCTATAACCTTGCTTTCTGACGCTGATACCCTAAAATCTCAAAATCGCAAATCGCATTTTTTTTTCATTATTTGGAAAGTACTAAACGAGAAATTAACATCTAAATCCTCGAAAAATGATTTTTCAGCTTTTAGCCCATTTTCGTCATCAAAAAATCAAAGGCTATAACCTTGCTTTCTGACGCTGATACCCTAAAATGTCAAAATCGCAAATCGCATTTTTTTTTCATTATTTGGAAAGTACTAAACGAGAAATTAACATCTAAATCCTCGAAAAATGATTTTTCAGCTTTTAGCCCATTTTCGTCATCAAAAAATCAAAGGCTATAACCTTGCTTTCTGACGCCGATACCCTAAAATCTCAAAATCGCAAATCGCATTTTTTTTTCATTATTTGGAAAGTACTAAACGAGAAATTAACATCTAAATCCTCGAAAAATGATTTTTCAGCTTTTAGCCCATTTTCGTCATCAAAAAATCAAAGGCTATAACCTTGCTTTCTGACGCTGATACCCTAAAATCTCAAAATCGCAAATCGCATTTTTTTTTCATTATTTGGAAAGTACTAAACGAGAAATTAACATCTAAATCCTCGAAAAATGATTTTTCAGCTTTTAGCCCATTTTCGTCATCAAAAAATCAAAGGCTATAACCTTGCTTTCTGACGCCGATACCCTAAAATCTCAAAATCGCAAATCGCATTTTTTTTTCATTATTTGGAAAGTACTAAACGAGAAATTAACATCTAAATCCTCGAAAAATGATTTTTCAGCTTTTAGCCCATTTTCGTCATCAAAAAATCAAAGGCTATAACCTTGCTTTCTGACGCTGATACCCTAAAATCTCAAAATCGCAAATCGCATTTTTTTTTCATTATTTGGAAAGTACTAAACGAGAAATTAACATCTAAATCCTCGAAAAATGATTTTTCAGCTTTTAGCCCATTTTCGTCATCAAAAAATCAAAGGCTATAACCTTGCTTTCTGACGCCGATACCCTAAAATCTCAAAATCGCAAATCGCATTTTTTTTTCATTATTTGGAAAGTACTAAACGAGAAATTAACATCTAAATCCTCGAAAAATGATTTTTCAGCTTTTAGCCCATTTTCGTCATCAAAAAATCAAAGGCTATAACCTTGCTTTCTGACGCCGATACCCTAAAATCTCAAAATCGCAAATCGCATTTTTTTTTCATTATTTGGAAAGTACTAAACGAGAAATTAACATCTAAATCCTCGAAAAATGATTTTTCAGCTTTTAGCCCATTTTCGTCATCAAAAAATCAAAGGCTATAACCTTGCTTTCTGACGCCGATACCCTAAAATCTCAAAATCGCAAATCGCATTTTTTTTTCATTATTTGGAAAGTACTAAACGAGAAATTAACATCTAAATCCTCGAAAAATGATTTTTCAGCTTTTAGCCCATTTTCGTCATCAAAAAATCAAAGGCTATAACCTTGCTTTCTGACGCTGATACCCTAAAATCTCAAAATCGCAAATCGCATTTTTTTTTCATTATTTGGAAAGTACTAAACGAGAAATTAACATCTAAATCCTCGAAAAATGATTTTTCAGCTTTTAGCCCATTTTCGTCATCAAAAAATCAAAGGCTATAACCTTGCTTTCTGACGCTGATACCCTAAAATCTCAAAATCGCAAATCGCATTTTTTTTTCATTATTTGGAAAGTACTAAACGAGAAATTAACATCTAAATCCTCGAAAAATGATTTTTCAGCTTTTAGCCCATTTTCGTCATCAAAAAATCAAAGGCTATAACCTTGCTTTCTGACGCCGATACCCTAAAATCTCAAAATCGCAAATCGCATTTTTTTTTCATTATTTGGAAAGTACTAAACGAGAAATTAACATCTAAATCCTCGAAAAATGATTTTTCAGCTTTTAGCCCATTTTCGTCATCAAAAAATCAAAGGCTATAACCTTGCTTTCTGACGCTGATACCCTAAAATCTCAAAATCGCAAATCGCATTTTTTTTTCATTATTTGGAAAGTACTAAACGAGAAATTAACATCTAAATCCTCGAAAAATGATTTTTCAGCTTTTAGCCCATTTTCGTCATCAAAAAATCAAAGGCTATAACCTTGCTTTCTGACGCTGATACCCTAAAATCTCAAAATCGCAAATCGCATTTTTTTTCATTATTTGGAAAGTACTAAACGAGAAATTAACATCTAAATCCTCGAAAAATGATTTTTCAGCTTTTAGCCCATTTTCGTCATCAAAAAATCAAAGGCTATAACCTTGCTTTCTGACGCCGATACCCTAAAATCTCAAAATCGCAAATCGCATTTTTTTTTCATTATTTGGAAAGTACTAAACGAGAAATTAACATCTAAATCCTCGAAAAATGATTTTTCAGCTTTTAGCCCATTTTCGTCATCAAAAAATCAAAGGCTATAACCTTGCTTTCTGACGCTGATACCCTAAAATCTCAAAATCGCAAATCGCATTTTTTTTTCATTATTTGGAAAGTACTAAACGAGAAATTAACATCTAAATCCTCGAAAAATGATTTTTCAGCTTTTAGCCCATTTTCGTCATCAAAAAATCAAAGGCTATAACCTTGCTTTCTGACGCTGATACCCTAAAATCTCAAAATCGCAAATCGCATTTTTTTTTCATTATTTGGAAAGTACTAAACGAGAAATTAACATCTAAATCCTCGAAAAATGATTTTTCAGCTTTTAGCCCATTTTCGTCATCAAAAAATCAAAGGCTATAACCTTGCTTTCTGACGCCGATACCCTAAAATCTCAAAATCGCAAATCGCATTTTTTTTTCATTATTTGGAAAGTACTAAACGAGAAATTAACATCTAAATCCTCGAAAAATGATTTTTCAGCTTTTAGCCCATTTTCGTCATCAAAAAATCAAAGGCTATAACCTTGCTTTCTGACGCCGATACCCTAAAATCTCAAAATCGCAAATCGCATTTTTTTTTCATTATTTGGAAAGTACTAAACGAGAAATTAACATCTAAATCCTCGAAAAATGATTTTTCAGCTTTTAGCCCATTTTCGTCATCAAAAAATCAAAGGCTATAACCTTGCTTTCTGACGCCGATACCCTAAAATCTCAAAATCGCAAATCGCATTTTTTTTTTCATTATTTGGAAAGTACTAAACGAGAAATTAACATCTAAATCCTCGAAAAATGATTTTTCAGCTTTTAGCCCATTTTCGTCATCAAAAAATCAAAGGCTATAACCTTGCTTTCTGACGCCGATACCCTAAAATCTCAAAATCGCAAATCGCATTTTTTTTTCATTATTTGGAAAGTACTAAACGAGAAATTAACATCTAAATCCTCGAAAAATGATTTTTCAGCTTTTAGCCCATTTTCGTCATCAAAAAATCAAAGGCTATAACCTTGCTTTCTGACGCTGATACCCTAAAATCTCAAAATCGCAAATCGCATTTTTTTTTCATTATTTGGAAAGTACTAAACGAGAAATTAACATCTAAATCCTCGAAAAATGATTTTTCAGCTTTTAGCCCATTTTCGTCATCAAAAAATCAAAGGCTATAACCTTGCTTTCTGACGCTGATACCCTAAAATCTCAAAATCGCAAATCGCATTTTTTTTTCATTATTTGGAAAGTACTAAACGAGAAATTAACATCTAAATCCTCGAAAAATGATTTTTCAGCTTTTAGCCCATTTTCGTCATCAAAAAATCAAAGGCTATAACCTTGCTTTCTGACGCTGATACCCTAAAATCTCAAAATCGCAAATCGCATTTTTTTTTCATTATTTGGAAAGTACTAAACGAGAAATTAACATCTAAATCCTCGAAAAATGATTTTTCAGCTTTTAGCCCATTTTCGTCATCAAAAAATCAAAGGCTATAACCTTGCTTTCTGACGCCGATACCCTAAAATCTCAAAATCGCAAATCGCATTTTTTTTTCATTATTTGGAAAGTACTAAACGAGAAATTAACATCTAAATCCTCGAAAAATGATTTTTCAGCTTTTAGCCCATTTTCGTCATCAAAAAATCAAAGGCTATAACCTTGCTTTTTTACTCTGATACCCTAAAATTTCAAATTCGAAAATTGGATTTTTTTTTCATCATTTGGAACGTACTAAACGAGAAATTAACGTCTAAATCCTCGAAAAATGATTTTTCAGCTTTTAGCCCATTTTCGTCATCAAAAAATCAAAGGCTATAACCTTGCTTTTTTACTCTGATACCCTAAAATTTCAAATTCGAAAATTGGATTTTTTTTTCATTATTTGGAACGTACTAAACGAGAAATTAACGTCTAAATCCTCGAAAAATGATTTTTCAGCTTTTACCCATTTTCGTCATCAAAAAATCAAAGGCTATAACCTTGCTTTTTTACTCTGATACCCTAAAATTTCAAATTCGAAAATTGGATTTTTTTTCATTATTTGGAACGTACTAAACGAGAAATTAACGTCTAAATCCTCGAAAAATGATTTTTCAGCTTTTACCCATTTTCGTCATCAAAAAATCAAAGGCTATAACCTTGCTTTTTTACTCTGATACCCTAAAATTTCAAAATCGAAAATTGGATTTTTTTTTCATTATTTGGAACGTACTAAACGAGAAATTAACGTCTAAATCCTCGAAAAATGATTTTTCAGCTTTTACCCATTTTCGTCATCAAAAAATCAAAGGCTATAACCTTGCTTTTTTACTCTGATACCCTAAAATTTCAAATTCGAAAATTGGATTTTTTTTTCATTATTTGGAACGTACTAAACGAGAAATTAACGTCTAAATCCTCGAAAAATGATTTTTCAGCTTTTACCCATTTTCGTCATCAAAAAATCAAAGGCTATAACCTTGCTTTTTTACTCTGATACCCTAAAATTTCAAATTCGAAAATTGGATTTTTTTTTCATTATTTGGAACGTACTAAACGAGAAATTAACGTCTAAATCCTCGAAAAATGATTTTTCAGCTTTTACCCATTTTCGTCATCAAAAAATCAAAGGCTATAACCTTGCTTTTTTACTCTGATACCCTAAAATTTCAAAATCGAAAATTGGATTTTTTTTTCATTATTTGGAACGTACTAAACGAGAAATTAACGTCTAAATCCTCGAAAAATGAGTTTTCAGCTTTTACCCATTTTCGTCATCAAAAAATCAAAGGCTATAACCTTGCTTTTTTACTCTGATACCCTAAAATCTCAAAATCGCAAATCGCATTTTTTTTTCATTATTTGGAAAGTACTAAACGAGAAATTAACATCTAAATCCTGGAAAAATGATTTTTCAGCTTTTAGCCCATTTTCGTCATCAAAAAATCAAAGGCTATACACTTGCTCTCAGACGCTGATGCCCTGAGACCTTAAAATCACAAATCGGGTTCCTTTTCATTATTTTGTAAGTACTAAGCGACAAATTAACATTTAGATCCACGAAAAGGGATTTTTCAGCTTTTCTCCCATTTTCCACCTCATCTCAGGGGATTCATTCATTACCATAAAATAAAACAATGACATTTTCTGTTGTTATTTTCTCGAAGATTTTATTTTTGTCTTTTTTTTTGTCATTTTCACTTTATTTTTTTATTTCTTCTTCTTTGTTTCACTTCAGTGATGATATACGTTCTTTTGCTTCCCTTCTTCTTTAGCACTTATATCTCAAACTGTATGTAATATGTGTAATGTTATATCATATATATGTATGAAGTAATGATGGAGTTCAGGTGCACATTGTTACTCTATTTGTTTCTTTCTGTTCTTGTCAAGATACAATCTACTATTTAAAAGTCATTTATATATTCACATGTTTCTGATTTTTATTTCTATCCTTTTGTTGATAAAGTATAATTAGATTTATTTTTACTATTTCAATAGTTTTGAATATCTATTTTCTTGTTCTTAAATATCTTTCTTGTATTTTTTTATTGGTTTTTATTACCTTCACTGGCAATAATTGTGATTTTCATCTCAATTTCTCTTACTTTACTCTTTTTTTTGTGTTTGATTTTACTATTTAATTATCATATTTAGTGGGAATGCGGAAATATCAGATTTTATTTCTTTTATAATTATATTTTGATCTTCAAAGTTGATTTATAGAGTGGTGAGCAAAGAAAGCAGAGCTAAAAAATAATTTTAAGTTCATTTTCAGGAAGGATTCACAGATGGGATGCAGAGAATGAAAAAAAAAAATAGAATATATTTAATAATATAGATATTTTAGTTTTACTATTCTGTATTTTATTTATCTATGTGTAATATTTATATTATATTTTGTTAACATTTTCTTAAATTTTGGTTGTCTCATATTGAAGGAGAGAGGTTTAGATATATAACACTGTGCGTTGTAGATACAAATATTTTCTTGATTTTCCATTTTTCTTGTTTCTATTCTACTTTCATATGTATAGATATCTGTATCTGTTTGTAACTTCTAATGTAAAAATTGGAAAGTTTAAACTAATTGTGATTTAGGTTGATCTTTTGAAACGTTTGCCTTTGATTTATCTATTCGAAGTAAGTGGGTTTTAATATGTTCCGAATTTTTTTTTCCATATTCCTTTATTTTTATTTGTAATATTTTGTTAAATTTAGATGTAAGAAGATGGCACTTGAAGTTTTTTAATAATATGTTTATACGTATTGTTGTAAATTTTTACAATATTCCTATTATTTTGCTTTAGAATTGTATATACATATATATGTCATATATATAGATATATATATATATGGAGTTGTCAAATCTCTCATCAGGCGCGTCCCTTCGTGCGGATAAGGGAATACTCCCGGCCGTCGATATCCAACGACCGCAGTGCCTCAGTAGTGAGAAATTTGGCTACTGTGGCATCTAATGCTACAAGAGATAATGGTGGAGTGGAAAATAGGTTCACACCGGATCCATTTAAGAGGAGTTCGAAGCTTGGGAGATCGAGATTCCTCGCGGGACTCTGAAAGAAACATGAATAGTCCCTTGATCGACATCATTCCTTGTGGTGCAAGGCGCGAAAACAAACGGGAACATACCGGAATGGCGTTCGTTACACACGGGAAACGAATAAATGAACTGTGAAAATTCATCAAGGAGGGGCGGAATATCCACCAAAATATTCGAGCCTTGATAAGAGGCATTAAATTGTCTTATATCAAGGCACTCGAAGAAAAGAATTCCCAAGCGTCAGGTGGCAAAGTCACAAGAAAAACGCAAGTGACGCCTCCTCAAGATACGGCAGGTGGGAAAACGGACTGAAGACGGTACCAGTGAGCCTCTAACACCATAGCAAGTCCCGAAGAAGAAAAAAGCCTCTTCACCAAAGAAGGCGGAGCCGGCGAGAGTACCCGCAAAAGGTAATCTCACGATTGCAGCCACAACACCTATATAAAAGTGGAAGAAACCAACGGCCGGAGGCCCGAACAATGGACTAAGGTGAGCAACAAGAGGAAAAAGGACAAAAAGAAGCTCCGCCCGGAACTAATAATTCCGACAAGTGAAATCAGACCCGGAACTGATGGATTTGGGGGATAGTGTAAGCCGTATCAGGCGAACGCAGAGAGAGGATCTGATGCTGGAATTAAGTAGATCCGCCGACAAGTCGGCCGATAACTTCCGCGGCAAGATGGAAAAGGTACTATGTACTAGCTGAGGTAGGAGCTAATGGTTGAATGTAAGGACCTAGATGAGCTCACCTCACCTCACCTCATCTGCGCTGCACTAAAGCAACAGTTCAACCTTAGCGATATAGACCAGAATACCATCAAAAGGATGAAGAAAACATCTGGTAGCACACATATCGCTATTATTAGTTTGCCGGCGGAATCAGCTATTAAGTTGGTTACCGCGGGCAAGCTAAGAATAGGTTGGGTCGTGTGCAAGCTCAGGGAGTAAATATCTCTAAAGAAATGCTTCAGATGCCTCGATTTCGGCCATTTTGCGGCGGCATGCAGTAGCCAGCATGATAGGTCCAGAAGTTGCAGGAAGTGCAGTTGCCTGCCTCATCAAAGATTGCACTGGAGATCCACGGTGTATGCTGTGTAGTGGGAAAGAGGGCGTGGACGACCGGCATGCTGCGGGAAACAGCAGATGTCCGGTATATAGGAGGGAGCTGAACCGCATAGGCAAATGAGATTGATACAAATCAATCTCAATCACGGTAAGGCAGCTCAGGACCTGCTCTCGCAAACCATTCGAGAGTCGAATGTGGATGTCGCGGTAATTTGCGAGCCGTACAGAAACCAAGTGCGACTTGTTAGACAGTCTGGTGTTGGACGCTAGAGACCGCAGCCCCAAAATCATTGCGGGCGATTTCAACGCGTAGAACCTGGAGTGGGGAAGCCGATCGACGAACACCAGAGTGAGCACACTACATCCACAGTGACCACCAGACCTTCTTACGCATTGGGAACCGGGGAAGCAGTCAACGACGCTCTGGAGATGAAAAGGCTAAGAGCTTTCGACGAGGAGACATTCTTGGCGGCATTGAAGGGAGCCCATGATCCGGATGGAACATGGCAATCAACACCTTCGCCATTCCCGTCCTTATACACTTTCGGTGTGATACAGTGGAGTAATACGAATTTAGAATCTGTCAATAGACGGGTAAGGGTAGTTCTTGCAAACAACAACATGCACAATAGAGCTGCCGAAAAATTGAGGACCACTATCCCATATCATCAGGGAGGAAGGGGGGTACTTGATTTAAAAACGTTGCACTATAATCAAGTGCATTCTCTTCAAGAGTTTTTTTTTTTGAGAAACAATCCTCCAGCCAAATACACCAGGCTACCGTCATGCCAGATAATAAATTATCTCCTTTGAATTTGAGAAGCAGAGAATGAGATCCCATGTCGAATGTTACTTCAGTCCAACAGAAGATCGACATATGGAAAGAGAAACCCATTCACGGAGGTTATATAAAAAATTTGTTGTTGTCAGGCATTGACATCGAAGCGCCTCCAGCAAATGGTTGACTAATGGTGTACTTTTCTATGAGACCGAAGCATTCCTAACTTCAATTCAGGATGCTTGGCTCCCAACAAAAAATTATAAACGATACATTCTTCACGACTCCTCAATCACCAACTCCAGTTGTAGATTATGCAACTATGAAGAGGAGACCATCCAGCGCATAGCATCTGCGTGCAGGATGTTGACCAGTACCGAGTACACCAAACATCATAACTCCGTCTGCAAGATTCTCCATCAAAACCTTGCGTTGAAGTATAACTTAGTGGCAACCTATCATCCTTATTATAAGTATACTCCGCAGAGAATCTTGGAAAATGATTGGGTCAAATTACTGTGGGATCACACTATTGCCACCGACCACAGTGTTAATCACAACAGACCCGATCTAGTTCTGCTTCTGAAGGAGGAACGAGCGTACTTTATAATCGACCGGAACACTGTTGAAAAACAGCACGAAAAAATCCGGAACTACGGCCCCTTGGCAGACGATATGAAGCAGACTTGGAGACTACAAAAAATCGAAGTAGTCCCAGTGGTAATTTCAGCGACGGGATTAGTCCCGCAGAACTTACATAAAGCGCTGAAAACGCTCGATCATAGGGCTGGACTATACATGGAGATGCAAAAAGCGGTTATCCTTGCAACCTGTGCTATAGTCCGAAGAGTCCTGTCCGGTAAAAATCTGATCTAATGGGTTTCAATCTTGATCCGCATTGTCTTCGATGCCACGCCCACGTAAAGGAAGGCCAAAAACCTTCGAATGTGCGAAATTAGAGGAATTGTTCGACGGGGATCCACAGAAACAACTTGAGTATTGAGAGACCCGTCAAGTCATTTTCAAGCAATTATAAATGTTTGGAATGATTCAAAACGAAGGAACTTGGATTCCTTATAATTTGAAGCCAAGGGTCGTTGAGCGTCGTTTTTTTCGCTTGTGGACAACTGCTCCAACAACAAAGAAGAAAAGGTTTTCTTCATTGCATCGTGACGAGTGATAAAAAATGGAAGTCATGGGAGACTGCCTGATCATGCTTCTACATCATCGACTCGGCCGAATATACATGCTGGGAAGGTTATGCTATGAATTTGGTATGACTAAGTCGGTGTTATTTATTGTCAGCTGTTGAATCCAAACGAAACCATGACTGGGAAATCGTGTCGGCTTTAATTGATGCGACTGAACCACTATGCGAAAAGTGGTGAGAACACGAGCAGAGGCACGAAAAGGTGGTCTGCCTCATGTTACTGAGTACGTTAAAACTCAAATGAATATCAGTACCCAACCCGCTTGTTCCGTTCGGTGGCACATGTCTGATTGGTCAGCAGTTCCGTTTAGATGAAGACGTCGAAAAATGGCTTGATTTGTGGATAGCCTCATTGACGAACACTTTTATGGGAACGGTATTCGATCAAGGTAATGCAAGAGGTACGATCCTCCTCAAGTGCACCCAACTACTGGCCTATGCTGACGATATCGACATCATGGGAAGAACCACCCGAGACGTACAAACTGCCTTCATCCAGATCGAGCAGGCGGCGATAGGCGCGAGATCTTGGGCCGCATATCAATGAAGGCAAGACAAAGTATATGGTGGCAACGTCAGCATCGAAAACCAACTAACCAACAGCATTAAACCGCACTGGTCAAACACGAAGAAGAATAAGGATAGGAGACCGTTGACAATTTCTCCTATCTAGGGTCGAAAATCACAACCGATAACAGCTACGATGAAGAAATCCGCGCACGGTTGTTGTCAGCCAACAGAGCCTATTTCAGCTTACAAAAACTGTTCCGCTCGAAACGTCTAACCATAGGGTCAAAGCTCTTACTATACAAGACAATGATCCTGCCAGTCCTCATGTAGTCCCCGGAAACTTGGTTTCTTAGCAAGAAGAATTGTAAACTCGGCGTTCGAGAGAAGAATCCTCTGAAGAATTTTTGGCCCCCTACATGAGGATGGACGATTCCGTAGCCTACATAACGACAAAATCTATGAGCGATACCATGACCGTCAGGTTGTAGTAAAGTCCGGCTCAATAGGTTACGGTGGGCGGGTCACTTAACCCGTATGGAAGAGGATGATCCTACCCGGAAAGTCTATAAGGACAATATCTATGGGAGGAAAAGAAGACGAGGCAGACCTTGCCTGAGATGGAGCGATGGCGTAGGTCAGGACGCCAGACAGCTTTTAGGGATGTCGAATTTGTGAACCTGGGCGCAAAACCGGGATGTTTGGAGTTCCTTATTAAGGCAGGCCTAGACCGGATACCGGTTGTTGCGCCTTTGATGGTGATGATGATTCGATCTCTGCTAGAAACTTGGGAAAAGGTTGAAGCTAGTGGTGGGCAATACTTTGAATGATTTATATGTACTAGTTTTTGACAATAAAATTTCATTTTTATCAAAAAAAAAACAGCGATAGCTTAGTTTCGCACCTAATATCTATATATATATATATATATATGCTTTTATCATATATATGCATGAAAATACGTTAGAAAGCAAAGAAAAAACGATAGAGTTGATAAAAATCTATACATTTTGTATGTATAATCATTTGTTCCACTTTAAATCACAAGAAGCAAATCACAGAACTATAAAAAGAAGGATGAATTACTGAACTTTAGAATAACTTTTAGATTACATCGAGCAGTCTGCTGCCTTTAAATTTTTTTTGTTTTTTTATAATTTTTTCCTAATATTCTGTTTTTTAAATGATATTAAATATATTATAGTACAGAAGTTTAGATTAGTACGCATTTTTTTTTATTTTAGAAATCTAAAACTTCGTGGTCACCTCACCCTCACGGAATCTAGGCATAGACCTTATTCGTTACAATATATTTCGTGCTTTTTAAATATAGTTCTGTAGAAATATCAAAACCAGCATCGATATTTCAATGATATTTTAATAAAAATTTAAAAATAAAATTCTTGGGTATCATTGCAAGTGCAAAGTAGTATAATTTTTATCATTAAAGTGTAGATCCTTATCCTTGTCATTATTATTTTTATTATTTTGTGGAAAATATGAATGGTTTTTTTTTGCTTTCTTCTAGTTTATATTTTTACAATTTTTTTGCTAAATTTTCTTTTTTGAAATATTTAGTACGACTAAAATTGCTAATTCTTTTGCTTTTTATTCATAGTTTTCTTTTTAAATACTAAAATAATTTTTCCTTTATTTAGATAAATATTCTTGTAATTTACATATATTTCTGGGTTTCTTGAATTTATTAAAATTTCTTTAAATCATTTTCAGTCCCCATGTAATTTATTATGCTGAATTGTTTAAAGAAAGTTCATCGGACCATATAACATATATATATATATTTACGTATATATATAAGCAATGCACACACAAACACACACACACATATATATATACCACTGGCACACTTATTAGCACACCCCCCTTAATATTTAATATTAATATATATAATATTAATATTTTAACGAATTTTAATATTTTTTTTTATTATTATGTAATATAGAAGTCACATATTTAAGCAATGGAAACCACTCAACAATCTCTCATTTCTGATTTTCATTTGATGAAAAATAATAGCGGCATGGGTTCTCTTTTCGCCTGGCATTGTAATTAGCACACCCTGTTCTTTGTAAATATTTTGCCGAGTGCGGAAGTTTTAAAATTGTTTTGTTTTTTAATTTAATTTAATTTAATTTAAAGTTAGAAAAACATAATTTTAAATGCAAAATCATACAAAAGCATCAAAATGGGACACAAGAAGAATTCTACGGAGGAAGAAAGGCGTAAGATTAACAAAATTGCTCGGTCCTTAGGGTGTTCATCCAAAAAAGTCCGAATCCCGATTAGACACTACCCGAAAAATAAAAGTTTAGTCAGTGAAAGACGTATGTCAACAAACAACACCGGCTTCGAAAAGTACTAACGAAGACCTTTAATTTGATTCCCCACATGACTATATTTGATGAAAAAAAAAATGTATACCCCCCCTTTTGCATGTATGGGGACCCCCCCCCCCCCCCCACCCTTCTTAAATTCATCGTAAACGGATGTAACTCACTGTATGCGTGAGCATTCACAGTTCCCAGCTTTCTACTAGATTTGGTGTCAATCGCTGTAACCATCTCCGAGAAAGATGCGTGTGACGGACAGACAGACAGGCAGACAGACAGACTTCAACGCATGGGCAGAAGAATGGGGTAGCAGAGAAACTAACGCCAGAGGACAAGTATTCTCGCGCTTGAACATGTTACTTGCCAACTCTGGGGGAGCCAACACATTCCGGAGGGGAGAATTGCAATCGATGGTAGACCTCACCTTCGTCAGTGATACCCTAATCAGAGACTTGCAGTGGTGTGTCAGCGAGGAGTACACACACAGCGATCATCAGGCTATCATCTTTCAAACCTCGTAAAGGAATAACATGAAGCCATTAAAACGAATAACGATGGGCTGGGTAACTAAGAAATTCGACGCAGAAATGTTCAAGGAAGTACTTCTGGAAGATACATTGCTATAACAAAGTTTCATAGGTCGTGGAAAAATTGCAGCGGGCATGGGATGCCACTATACCTCGACGTACCACTTTCCGAAGACGAAATCCCAACTTTTGGTGGAATTCCGGAATTGAGGAATGCCGGAAAAAGTGCTTCAAAGCTAGGAGACGTTCCCAGCGCATAAGAACCAGAGAGAGTTCGAGGAGCTATACGTGCAATATAAAAATACTGAAGCTGACTCTGACCCATGGGGTGGCGCATATAGGTCGGTGATGTCATCACTAAAAGGGGAGCGCTCCCCACTGATTACTTGTCCAGAGTTGTTGCAGAATATAGTGAACACTCTATTCCCAGTGGATGTGAATTGTACAAGTCTGCCTGCAGTACATTTGAACCCCGACGAAGTTCTGATAGTGGTAAATGAGGAGGTTCTAGACGTAGCAAAAAGACTCCAGGACCGGTTGGAATCCCTAACATTACCCTGAAAGTAGCTGGCAGAACAGCGCCAGGTATGTTTGCCCAAGTTTTCACGGCATGCCTTAGGAAAGGAGAATTCCCCGAGCAATGGAAACTACAAAAGCTAATACTCATTCCGAAGGTAGGTAAACCACTGGGTGACCCCTCCTCATATAGACCGATATATCTGGTCAATACCATTGACAAACTATTTGAACGAGTAATATATAACAGACTGATCGCTGTTGCGGAAAAGGAAGGAGGCCTTTCCGACCAACAATTCGGATTTCGTAAGGCGAAATCAACGGTCGACGCAATTAGCATGCTGACTGGCTTGGCTCAGGCTGCAATAGAAGAAGAAAAATGCTGCGCAGTAATAACCCTCGACGCAAAAAACGCGTTCAATAGTGCAAAATGGGAAAAAATCATCGAGGCACTCGACAGGATACAGGCCCCGAAGTATAGGTACAATGGTACGCATTGTGGATGAATCTCTCCTTGGGAGATGACTTTACAGCGACCCGGACCATGGGCTAAAAATATTCCCGACAACTGGCGGAGTACCACAGGGTTCTGTCCTGGGTCCTTTGCTGTGGTTAGTTATGTATGATGGAGTGTTGACCCTAATCCTACCGGACAACGATGATATCGGAAAAACAGTGGTTGCAAAGCACCAAGACGAGATCGAGATCTATGCAAATGAAGCGATATGGAAGATCAATTCCTGGTTGAGAAATTCTGGCCCTTCACTTCCTGAACGTAAAAAAGAAGTAGTTCTCATTAGCAAGAGAAGAAAGTACACAACTGTGGAAACCAAAGTTGGCGAAAAAACAATTTACTCCCAACCATTGCTCAAATACTTGGGAGTAATTATTGACAGAAGACTCAACTTCAAAAGACACATTGAGTACGCCGCAACTAAAGCGTCTTCCATCGCCGCAACGATCTCGAGGATACTACCGAACATTGGTGGGCCAAGACAAAGCCGACGTCTTCTGCTCTCTAGGGTATTCAGACTGCCGAAAATTGGGAATGGCGTATCGGCTAAGTGCACTCCGGGTATCCAATGCGTATCGGACAACATCAGGAGAAGCAGCATATGTACTAGCAGGGATGCTCCCCATAGACATCTTGGCGAATGACGGCCGGCGACTCTACGACAAAACGTATGCAGCTGGAGAGTGTAGCGCATTTCGGCGGCAACTGGCACGGTGGGAATCCATCGAAGAATCGCAAAAGCTATGGGACGAGCCACAAACTGGTCGTTGGACATACCGCATCATTCCGGATATTCGGAGACGGTTTGAACGAAGTCATGGGGTTTTAAGCCACAAGTTAACACAATTCTTAAGTGGACATGGAGGTTATCGTGCTTATTTGCATCGATTTGGTCACGACGAATTACCATGCTGGCCAAGATACGGTAACGTGGCTGAGAATGCGGAGCATGTCATATTTTGTCCCAGGTTCACCGCGCACCGAACAAGAATGGAAGTGGGCGCAGACAGGCGTTTAACACCCGCAAACATTGTGGAGTTCATGCTGGAGTCAACGAATGTCAGGAATCAGGTTGTAAGGGAACTGTAAGCTATTCACCAACAGCTTAGGCAGGAAGAACTACGACGAAAACAAGGAAGGGAGAGAACCATAATGAGCCGAAGTTAAAAGCTGATCCAGCCCCGCGACGCAATACTTTATAGTAGTTCCGTGGGGAGAGTGGAATGAGAAGGCGGTGGTTTTAGTGAGTAGAAGTCTCAGCCAGCAGTAGGTTTTGAACCTTTCCACTTTCCAATGCGAAAAAAAAAGACGGACAGACAGACAGACAGACAGACGGTAAACCGATTTTAATAAGGTCTTGTGTTTACACAAAATTTTTGGGCAATCATTAAGCCACAAGTTATGGCACTGAAATGAACCCCTGTGCAACAATTTTGGGCCGTCATCGAGCAGTAGCGAAAGCAAATCTTGAAAGATGTATGCGAAAAACTTAACAAATTTTACGGTCAGGCGTCATAAACCTTCAAAGTGAGTCACGTGGACATTCAGGACCATCGATTGACAACGGCAAGCTGCGTTTGCTAGTTGAATCTGACACACGTCAGTCTGTGAGAGACATTGTAGAGAAACTGGGCGTACACTATTCGATGGTTTCCCGGTACTTGCAACAACTTGGAAAGGCAAAAAATCTCGAAAAATGGGTTCCGCATGCCCTTATGGAGCAAAACATGGCGCTTTGAATGCAAATTTGCAACAGAAGCGATCTCTTTTTGCACAGACTGGTGACATGTGATGAAAAGTGGATATTATACGACAATTGTCACCGATCAGCACAATAGCTAGATGCTGATGAGCCACCGAAGCATATGCCGAAACCAAGCCTCCATACGAAGAAGGTAATGGTGACTGTTCGATGGTCTACAGCTGGAGTTGTCCACTATTCTTTTTTGGCACCTGGAGAAACGATATATGCACAGAAATACTGTGCCCAACTCAAGGAAATGCATTAGTTTAGAAGTGCAACGTTATTAAAGTGTACCCTGAAACAAGGCTAGGACAGGTGTTAATGAGATAAAGGGATGATAATGGAACCCAGACAGTTACCAATCCGGACGGACCCCGCAAACCTTAAGAAGCTATACCAAAAATTAGGCAATGACGGCTTTACGGTTCCTTACCAGGGCAGAGGCAAATCGTCAGACGCTGCTTCACCTCTGCCCTGGGAGTAGCGTGACCGAAGCGACTCGTAGATGTCGAGTGCTCTTTTATATAATTCGTAGAACACAAGATGACTGCGAATTATATTGAGCGCAAATCTGCCCTATTGACCAGAGCTTGGCCAGAGCTGAAAATTTTTTTTTAGAGAATTGTGGGGTCCCAAGTCCGCATCAACTTAATGCTGGACCGGACCAAATGGGGAGCCCCTCCTTTCGGGTCCATTCGGTCCAGCATTAAGTTGATGCGGACTTAAGACCCCACAATTCTCAAAAACAAAATATTTTTAGCTCTGGCCAACCTCTGGTCCATAGGGCGGATTTGCACCTCAATATAATTCGTAGTCATCTTGTGTCGCCTCAATATAATTCGTAGTCATCTTGTGTTCTGCGAATTATATAAAAGAGCACTCGACATCTGCGAGTCGCTTCGGTCACGCTGCTCCCAGGGCAGAGGTGAGGCAGCGTCTGACGATTTGCCTCTGCCCTGGTAAGAAACCGTAAAGCCGTCATCATCTAATTTTTAGAAAGTTTGGGTGCTAAGCCCTAAACGAGGGATCCGTGGACCAAAAAAAGAGGGAGTAAGTTGCTCCCCATTTGGTCCGGTCCAGCATTAAGTTGATGGTTCCCAAGAACAGCCAAATTTTTGTAATGAAGGAGTTGGAACTAAGTCTTTGACATAGGAGTTTAGGTCAGAGGTGAGGTGTGTTAGCAAAATTGTATGAACATAATGTATGGACGAATTCACCTTAATAATCAAAGAAATGCATAGCAAATGACTCAAAACCCAACCGAAACAGCGACGGTTTCATACCCTAGATGGTGATAGGAGGGCATTTAGACTTTACCCGGGCCAAGTTTATGATTGAGGGAAGAAGTCAACCCGATGCAGATGACCAGAATAGTCTAAAGAAGAGGAGGAGGAAATGAGAACCGATTTCCACCTGAAAAATCGACACTTGGAACGAAGCTTCTGAACAAGTGACTCGAATTAGTCTTATCATAGAGTAGAAGTAGCAGCGTCCTTTCTGATTCTGTTTGCACTGAATTGGGGCACGCTGGGGTCTAAACTCTCTGGAATACTTAAAGACTGGGATCGAAGGGACTCTCCTCTTTTCAAAGATGGCGCCCAACGTGGGTCAGTGTAATATCAGGGTCAGACCATGAGTTATACTGGTATTCAATTAGGGCCACAGCAGTTTACTGGATACTACGCTCGCTTGTCGACCTTGCCAATCAGGTTCGAAAACGCGATCCTGCTTCACGTGAAGTGAATTCAAAACAGCTATACTAGCAAATGTCCTTTCGGCACCCGAAAAAAGTGCCTTTGTTGTTGTTTCTTTTTCGCTGGTGTAGATATTTATTCCAATATTTCGGGAACCACTTGTTCCCTTCATCAACTTGTTAGTATTGATGAAGGGAACAAGTGGTTCCCGAAATATCGGTATTTGCAAGAATAAATATCTACACCAGCGAGAAGAGACAACAAGTTTTTTATTATTTAAAATAATTAATCGTTGGAAACACCACATAATTACACTCAGATAAACATAAATAAATAGAAAAAGTAACGATATGCGACCATAGATAGCTTTCAAACTAAAATAATACCTTTTTAAATTTTTAAATTATAAAAATTAAACATATTTAAAATTAACAATAGAAATTAAGAACCTACAAAATGCAGCAAACATGTTTGTCCATCCGTATCACCTGTGAATAGGTGTATATTTCACGTTTTTTTATTCTAGTTTATACGCACAGAAAATCACAAACCTGAGGGTAAAGCCAAAGGAAAATTAATATATGCCATCCCGCCCTTGAATATAAATACTAACAACAGAAATTACATTTATATTATATAATAAATATAATAAAAATTAATTTCCTTGATCTCTCTTCCCGCCGATGGAGGTGTGACCAAGCAGAATCAGTTGGAGGTGTGACCAAGCAAAGGATGGGCTAAAGGCAACGTCTAAAGGCTCCTATCACAGCGATATAGTATATAATTTAATTTAAAAGTTTGATAATAAGAATGAATGAACTATTATTTAGTTTGATAAATGAAAGGAAATAGAGTTCCAGAAATTAAAAGTATATAACAAAATAAACTAAAAATTAATGAAATTATTAAATTTGAAAATAATTACCAATTGTTATAATTTATTTTCAACTATTTATTATATAGGTGAAATAATAACAATTATAATATAAGCCTAAACAATATTATATTAAATAATTAAATAATTACCTTCCATATTTATAATATTATTGTATTCATATTTAAATTATTTTGGGGTTGGAGGGCACCAAGGAATGTATAAAATTGAGATAGATTTATAATATATAAGATAAAGTATATAGAAATAAACATTGATGTATACATGAACATATTTAGTGTTGTTTTGGCTTTTCTTTCCGATAATATCCTTTATATTTTAGCGGCAAATATAGTACTTTTGATAATTTATTTACCTGTCCCTTCCCTAGATTTAAATTATGTCGCCGTTTGAATATATTTTATGGTTTCCTTCAGGGTTTAACTACCATATTTGATAATTATTATTTTTGAGGGAATTTTTATCAGTTAGGATTGTTTTTAAGAAAACTGGATAATTAAAAAAAAAAATAATGAAAGTCACTTAAACTCAAGAAATATTAAATTGTCATTTATTATAGTGTTAATTCGTTTTAGTACTGATTAACATAAAACTATTATTTGGTTTATGATTTTATCATTAATTTGCTTTAGGGATTTATTATTCATTCTGTTTTTTTTTTTTTGTTTTTTGTTGTGTACCATAATTCCCTACACTGAAGCTGATGACTTGTACTTTTACGATATTACAATACTTGCGTTTAGAGAAGTTGGTATTCAAAGCAATATACACGTGTACTTGTAGAATTATATTTTTTATTAAATTTCACTTTTATTATACGTTTTAATAGAAATAAAAGTTTTGTTGTAAAGATCTTCACATACAGTTAATACAATTTATTGCTTTGAAGTAATCTTTTGCTTTTATTTAGGTTTTTTTTTTTCCAATCTATAGAATTAGTATTTACTAATATTTTATAATTTCCATTCTAATTCTAAATAGATCTTATCAGGATGTTGATAGTTAATTCTAGAGATTATTTCCTGTTAATTTTTTTTTAGTTTAACTTGGTTTTGGTGCTGATTAAAAATATCAACAATTTTTTTATTTTCATCAAAACAATCGAGATCAATCGAGGTCAATAATAATTGTAAAGATAAAACCATTCTCTATTTGATTTCTTGAAATTTTTAATCTATTTTTATTTGCAAAGTATCTTGTTAACCAGGTTAAACAATTTGGTTGTTTAAAGAAAGCTCTGTAATGCAAGCGGATCGGAGATGAGTTGGCTATTTAGTCGCTAAATTCTTGATCAAAGGGGAGGACACATGCTGCTCGTTGATGTATTTACATCCATGTCTCACTTGCCTACTCTACAAAGTAGGGGAATCAATCACAGTTTGAATAAGGCAGATTCAGAGCAGTCTCTCTTGAATTCTGGCTTTGGTTGCTTCCACTACTTTATAAGGAGGTCCACTTAATGAGCAGCAGGTTTCCTGCCTTTTAGATAGGTGGCTAACCTTTGCTTGCATTAATCCTCAGGTTTTCAGCTCCGGTTCCACAAGTATAGTCAGTTTCTTCGGAATTGGTGACAATTTGGTCGTTAGGCTCCAGTTATATCAAACCCTATAAATAGATTATCGATATTGAGACGTTTGATTTATCTGTTCATCAATTTCCTAGTGTTATTTGTGGTTCCTTCTACGTATGTTAGCACCGATGAATCTCAAAGTAGCTTTCGCTCATTTTTTCAGATATTTCTCAAAAAATTTACGAACCGAACGAACGGGACCAGTTTTTCAGCAGAAGACAAAACCAAAAGTCAATGGATGCCCCCATACTTTTCATACCTCTTGTGGCATCCGGGAAAAATGGCTTTGTGAGAATGGAGGGATGGTGCCAAAAAATATCAGGGGAGGGGAGGAGATCGCCTGCGTTCCACAAGGGCTGGAATGCCATCAACTTCATAATCGGTTCTATCCAAAATAATCTGAAAGACGGACGAGCTGAGGGAAGCCCAGCTAGAAGAAGGAAAATAAGTATTCATAGAAGAGAGAATTGGGTAGCGGGGTGGTCTTACCGAGTAGTAATCTCTTTTACTGGAGTTCATACACCAATGGTAGGAAAGGACAAATTGGATCCATCGATATTCCCGCAGTCAACATGGACTGCCGGTACCAAAATGTCAATGAATAACACTTTAAGAACAGTCCTACATGTTGTTACGTTTGTGCATACTTCGCTGCCAAAGCTGGTCTTAAAAACTCGTATAGGTAAGGTAAATTACCCACTTTCGGTTAACGGAGCTCTTAATATTGAAGTTGACTAGGCACCTGTTCCATCCCTGAAATGTGTAGTCCAAGCTGAACCTTCAAGTACCATTCGATTTCCTTCAACCATATTAGTTAAAAAAAGAAGACGACGCAGACCCTGCCTAAGATGGAGCGATGGTGTGGGTCAGGACGCCAGACAGCTTTTAGGGATATCGAATTGGTGGACCTCGGCGCAAAACCGGGATGTCTGGAGTTCCTTATTAAGGCAGGCCTAGACCGGATACCGGTTGTTGCGCCGTTGATGATGATGATATTAGTTAAACATGACCGAAACGCCCATGCCCAAAATTGACGACGCATTCGTTAGGGGATGGTTTGGCATTTATACATTTTAGGTCACACATTTTTAAATTTTGGGTCACGTTGATAGGTTGCGAATTTTGTTAACTCTTGCCCAACATTTTGTTAGTGCTGGCCAAAACTTGATGACTATGACCAACACTAACGAAAGTACATTGCCAGAATTGACAACGATTGCCCGTACGCATACTTGGTGCGCTACGCCCCATGTATGGGACTATGCAAATCATATCAGATTTATTTAGGAACGCCAACTCTCCCAAAAGAGAAACTGTAGGCTGGGATCATAACCAACATTTTATTGGGTGTGGGTTTGGAAGTGGAACTTCATATCTTCAAATCACGAAATGGAATCTTACTGAAATTGCTTTTCATCATCATCGTTGGTGAAACAATCCATATTGGATCAGGGCCTTGAAGTGTGGTAGAGCACTTCGTTTAAAACCGTACTGGTACACCACAGTAGTACACTGTAGGAGGCAATGTGGTCAGCATTGCGCTCGCCAGAGATTATTACACTGATTTGACTCAGGTACTCATTGACAGCTGAGTCGACTGGTTGGTATCCGACGTCAAATCATAATACAAATCCCACTTTCTCCAATGAAATTTGAACCGCGACCGTATAATCACTGAGCTACACTTGCCAAACTTGGTTCGAGAACTTAAAAGAAGATCACGCTTTACGTAGCAGTAAGAGTAGGAGATCAAGGACATCGCCCTGATACTTTTTCAACTTTTACAAATCTATCCGATCTTGCGTTCCCGAGAGGAAGGATTTGCTGCAGACTGTAAAGGAACTAGAAGAGGTGGTCTTCACCATGAGGAACTAAACCGTCAGAATTACATAATTTCTACAGCTAAATTCTGAAACTTGCATTTAGGTATAAGCCAGGCTTGTTAATCAGTACCTTCATTTTTAACATGGTGTTCCCAGCGGTAAGTAAAAGCAAAGGTCATTGAGATGTCGTCCCCTCAGTAGGCGGTCTAGGCGAAGGCACAGTGAATGAAAACCTTCCAGGAAAGCAGATTAGACAAAGTTGAATGGATTTCTTGGCGACAAAGTGGAGCTCCCTATACGAGTAAGGAGCCCTTTGGCGATAGAAGATCAATTAGAAACTCTGAATCGTATACTTTTAGAGTGATTGGAAGAGGTTTGTCCTATTTCCCGAGCCCAACGCGATTAAACGGTTCCATGGTAGAATCGAGAACTGCAAAGACTCAGGAAATTCGAAAGAAAACCCTGATTTGACTCAGGTACTCATTGACAGCTGAGTCGACTGGTATCCGACGTCAAATCACTGTCACCAGTGACATTTGAACCGCGACCTTCCGTACGACAGCCTTGTGCTCTAATCACTCAGTTTATCCGGACACTGGCATTTATTGGGAACCCTTAATTGACTAGGCAAAAGACTATGAGGAAGGACAAAAAATTCCAACTTTTCGTTTACCTTATTTTAAAGGTTAGATTTCTGAGAGAGAAACCAGGGGAAACCAGGAATATCAGGTTATGGATGGGCACTAAAAACTTCATTGTTCTCAGTCCTGGTGAATTCGATCCAGATGAGCTGTTGTTGGCTTGGATTTGAAAATCTAAGCACTGATGGGGTTTTGTTAACTCTCAGTCTCTGAAAGACAACGCTTATACAGGAAGATTTAAGGTTTACTGACTATGCAATCGACTCGTGGCTTCATATGTCCTCATGTTCTCCAACATAAGAATGTTACGCTGGAATCGGACTAGAAATTTCATTAATAATGGTCAAAGCTGGGATCTTATAGCTCTGACATCAGGAATAGTTTGGGGTATGGAAACTTAGAATATCCCAAATTAAGAATTCCAGGTTGGTTTTGGTTATGATTTCGGATTGAGCTGGAAGCTAGAGGATATCATAGGCGATGGCTGTCAACTGCATATCTTCCTGGTTCGAAACTCTAGGGTCGAACTTTGAATGTTACAATCTAACGAGAACGGGAAATGTTTCTTTGTCGGTTCCTGCTGGTTTCCAAGGTTCAAGTGATTCATTTGACTCCACCATGGTCAAGAGGTCAAGGTTTCAGAGCAGCAGCAGATAGCTGATAGCTGAATATGTGCCACTGTTTTTTGGATAGTGCAACCAATTTATTCTGGGCTGATTCGATGAGACTAGAGTTCGCTTTAGCCTGGAAAAAGAGCAGACCTGTGTTTCAACTAGGAGAAGGTGCAAGCTAGCTTAATCAAAAGCAGGTAGTTTATTGGACAACTTAAAAATGATGATTAGTCTCTTTTGAACCTTTGAAAGGACTGGGATTGTCCATTTCCCAAATACATTCTAGTTTCTTCCATTACATCATCGTGGTACTGCGGAAAATCGGATGAATTGGGCCCATTAATCTCTAATGGTGAGTTATAAGGTATTATGTTAGGTTGTTGCACATGAAATGGCCGATTTGGCAATCAAGTGAAGTTAGTTGCGATTTTGCTGTATCAAACCACCACCAGTTAGCGCTGTTGGGATCGGGATAATGAAGTATAAATATTCCTACATTTAATCAAGGTGTCATTTCAGTGAATAGAAAGGAAAAAAGGGATGGAAAAGAGTCAAGAACGTATACCATTTCTGTATGAGTTCAAACTCGGTCATAAAGCAGCGGAGGCGACCAAGAGCATTTGGAGCTGATACGCTAAGCAAACGAACCGTGCAGCGGTTGTTCGGAAAATTCCAGTCAGGTGACGTAAACCTTCAAAGTGAGGACCATTGATTGATAATGACGAGCTGCGCTTGTTAGTCGAATCCGACACACGTCAGTCTGCGAATGACATTGCAGAGAAACTGGGCGTACAATATTCGACAGTTTTCCGGTACTTGCAACAACTTGGAAAGGTGAAAAAGCTCGACAAGTGGGTTCCGCATGCCCTTACGGAGCAAGACATGACGCTTCAAATGGAAATTTCCAGTTCTTTATTCATCCGCAACAGAAGCGATCTCTTTTTACACAGACTGGTGACATGTGATGAACAATCGTCGCCGATCAGAACAATGGCTAGATGCTGATGAGCCACCGAAGCATATGCCGAAACCGAGCCTCCATCCAAAGAAGGTAATGGGGACTGTTTGGTGGTCTACAGCTGGAGTTGTCCACTATTCTTTTCTGGCACCTGGAGAAACGATAAATGCACAGAAATACTGTGCCCAACTCGAGGAAATGCACCAAAAATTGAGTACTCAACGGCCGAGATTGGTCAACAGAGATGGTGTGATACTCCTTCACGACAATGCACGACCCCCCCCCCCCCCCAAAGGGTTCAAAAGTTGAACGAATTGCAGCATGAGACTCTGCCTCACCGAGCATATTCAACGGACCTTTCACCAACTGACTACCACTTTTTTAAGCATTTGGGTCATTTTTTGGCGGGAAAACAGTTTAGGAACGAAGAGGCTGTCAAAAATGGCCTCCGAGGAATTTATCAACACCCGACAGTTGGACTTCTACGAAACTGGCATACATGCTCTTGAATCTCGCTGGGACAAGTGTGTTTTTTGAATCGACTGGCACCAATTTTGGTTAAATAAATAGATTTTTGTAAGCTTTACAGTCGTTTCAAATTTTAGTACAATTTTAGTACAAGAACGGCCATTTCATTTGCAACAACCTAATAATTTAAAATGATGATGATCACAGATTTGTGTGTTGTCTGTAAGCCTGTTATTTTGTAATTCCACATTGGTAATTTGGATGGTGCTTTTGTACAATAAATATAGTTTTAGTTTTTTTTAAAAAATACCGAGAAATTGGTAGTAATGATGTTGGGCAAAACGAAATAGGGAAATTTACGAAGTCAAACTAGAGGGGCATAAAGTCCCCAGCCTATTCGAAATTTAGCCAAACCGTAATAGCTTTCAACCATTCATATAATTGTTTATGTTTCATACTTCCATTTAAACTAATCTTATACTAACAAGGAGCGGAAGATGCAAAAAGGGGGTTATTCTGTCATTTTGAGAGTTAAATATTTACGGATGTTCGTTACTCTATTTTATATTTTGGTTAAAAAAGTAAAATAGTAACTATTTCAAAATGATTTAGATTTAGCAAACTATCAGCAGATAGGGGGATGATTGAAAGAGACTAGAGGAAAAGGGTGAGATATTTAGACGGAAGAATAATGATCAATCGGAGAAGAGAAGAAAGACAAGGGAAGAAAGGAATTCAACAGCAGGAAGACGAAAATTCACAAACCTCAATATAGATTGGATAATAAAATATAAGTGAAAATCAAAACAGTGGAGGTTCGTAATTATAAATTCATAGAGAGAATTTCATTGTGATATTTTTCTTTTTTAGAACGGATAAAAAATAAAACAAACTTCTCGATTTAACTTAAAATTGCATTTTTATATATATTATTTAAATATATAGATTTGCTTTGTTTAGTTATAAATTTTTGAAAATTTTTAATTGTAATCTTTTTTCAGTTTTTTTTTTCCATTTCAATTAATTTATTTATTTATTTTTTTATTTTTTTTAATTTCAAAATTTATATTTATATTCCTTTATGTAAATTTTCATCAGTTTTCTCGCTTAGAAATTTGGAAATTTTCGTATGGTTTGCTTTTTAGGTTTTGTTTTTTTTTTTTTATCTATTCATTACCGTGTAGTGAAGAGCATAAAAAGAGCGAGCATGAAATATTACTAAAGCGAAGAACAATAAAGAAGTAATTAGTAAATTTTTTTTTTTTATATCTTAGAAAGATAAACAGATATATGGCTGTATTTAAACATGTATGTATTTGTATTTATGGTTGCGAGTTTCCATTTAGATGATGAGAAAATGAAAAAAAACAAATTTTAAATCAATTTTAAATCCATTAAATTTGTTCTTAGATACTGATTGTTACGACTTTGTGTGAAACAAAACCTTTACGGTTATTGGTTTCATTCACCTTGAACGATATTCTTTCTTAGTGCATATATATATTATATACATCCTTGTTCTTCTTCTTTATGAAGAAATTCCTCTCTGTAAATGAAATGAAATCAAACGAGATAAAAATAAATTTTAAGTATAAGACGGTGTTTCCTATTTACTTAAAGATTTCTTTTGCTTTCATACCATTGATTTCCCGAATATATTTTCGAAAATAGGAGAAAAAAAACTTTTACCTTCCTTTACATTTCCCCTCTAATTTTAAAAAAATAGTTAACACAACCCAGTCTATATACCAATTACACAAAAAGAAAATTAATTAATTAATTTTTCTTCTCTCTTCATTTATTTAAATCTTTTATTTTATTTATTTTATTTATTTTTATATTTCGACTCACCCTCGAATTCAAATTACTCTTTGGGATGCAATATGTTTCCTATGTGATACAACGCTGTGTATGATTGTGTGTGGGGGAGAATGTTCTTTTAATTCAATGCATGTATGTGTTGAACTTTAAATTAAAAAATAAACAAAAAATCTTTTTTATTTCAAGTTTCGTATATATTTCTTTTTAACAGAGAGAATTTTAGAATTTGTTTTTTTTTTGTTTAAGAATTTTTAGTCTTATTTTTGTCGTTTTTTTTTTTCTTTATATGAATGTAATTAATTTATTTATTGAAAGTTTTTGCTTCTTTATTTCAAACTTGTATATATATATTTTTGTTGTTCACTTTTATTGTAAACTAATGTAAATTTTTTATTTTATTTAAATTCATTTTGAACATATTAAAAGTATTCGTAAATTCCATCGCCTTCTTTCCGTGAAGATTTATTTATTTTTTCTGTTATGCTTTGTATTTATATTCAATAATCTGTTGTATCTGTTTATTTTCAAATTTTACCACTCTAAGCTTTAGTTTCTCTTTCTAAAAAAAAAAGTACTCAAATTGGGACATTCTGGTCTTTTTAAAGAAATGATAATCTTGAAATCGTTCTTTTCACTTCTTTTAAATATTTTCAATTTAATAATTTATTTTAAATATTTTTTTTTCTTTGTAATTCATCCAATTTAAATCTTTGTTTGCTTTTTTCTTCATTTTAAATTTATTAATTTATATTCCTCGAATAATATTTTTCTTAATTAAACGTATATTTGCTTGTTGATTTTCATTTCTCTTTTTTTTTTTAATTAGTTATCTATCCGTTTTCTCTCCGATGTTGAAACTGTTCCATCTTCTTCGGTAATAATAGCGTTTAATTTTTCTGGATTTGTTATCTCAATGTCTATAGATTCACGAAGAATGATTGTTTCGATTATCATTGACTGCGGTCACGTTTAGTGGTGTTGTAGCTCCCGATGATGGTAACTTTTGATCTTCACTAGGCGTGGGTGGTGCATCCTTTCGTGGCGGCATTCGCTCATTGATTGCATCTAGACCCTTTGCTTCAGCAAATGATGTAATCTTGTGATTTGGTGAGAATCCTTGAAGCGCTGGAAGGAACAAATAAAAGTTAATAATTTCACCTAAAATTAGGCGCTGCTAGAGTTCCTTTATTCATTGGTCAGACTAGGGCAGAGCATCGTAGGAACCGAGAGAGGCTATTAACACATCGTTCAATAAGTCCCGGGACTAGCGTAGAAATGGCGCTAATAATGCCATTTATATACGCTGACGCCGATTCACCCGAGCGATGTTTTGGGCAATGATCAGTCTGGAGCTGCCTTTACTGCCCTCGGTAAAAAGATCATGGAGCTGTGTGAGTTTATAAAGGAGCGCAGGAACATTCACCAAAATATAAGGTCCATGATAAGAGGCATCCGTTTGACGTACGGCAAGGCCCAGGATGAACGAGTAGGGAAGTCGCCGATTGGAAAAGTGAACCAGGCAACTCAAGTAACGCCGGTTCAAAACACAAAAGGGGAGAAACCGGGGAAGAGGCTGCGCGAGAAGCTGAATGACTCAACAGGCTGCTGGCCCCGAAAAGAAAAAAGGACTCAACTCCCAAAAAGGCGGAGTTCATGAAAAGTACGTCTGAGGCTACCAGGGAAAATACTGCAGTGGCTACCTCGAGAAAAGGGATCGAGCCTTCAAAGGCGGATACGGAAGCTTGGAGGAAGGTAGAACCGCGGAAAAAAAGTTATCGGAGGAAGATTAGACCGGAGGTGATTTTCATTTCCAAACGGGGCGAAGGGTCATACGCCGACATTCTCAGGAAATTGAAGGCAGACCCCGAACTCACCAATTTGGGAGACAACGTCAGCCGCATTAGACGGTCCCAGAAGGGAGATCTTATGTTGGAACTTAAGAAATCCAAGGATGTAACCGCGGACAAATTCTTGAGCCAAATCGGGAAGACTTTAGGACAGGAAGCCGACATAAGAGCTAGCAGGCCGGAGATCATTATAATCTGCAAAGATATAGATGAAATCACGACGAAGGAGGAGGTTCGCGAAGCGTTGGAGAAACAGTTCGATCTTGCCGGACTACAAGAATCAGCGGTGAAAACGCTAAGGAAAGCCTATGGGGGAACACAAACCGCCATCATCAGCCTACCAGTGGAGAACGCACTCAAACTGTTAGCAGCAGGGAGAGTGAGAATAGGCTGGGTTATGTGTCGCCTTAGGGAACAGGTGGCGTTAAAACGGTGCTTTAGATGCCTTGGCTTTGGTCACATTGCGAAGGCATGCACTAACCCAAATGACAGGTCAAAGTAATGCAGGAGATGCGGAGTGGAAGGCCACATCAGCAAGGACTGCGGAGCTGACCCAAATTGTCTACTGTGCAAAGGAAAGGAGGGTGTGGACCATCGGCACATTGCGGGCAGCAGCAGGTGCCGGGAATACAGGAGAGCCCATAGCACAAATCGCAGATGAGGTTGATACAAATCAACCTCAACCACTGCGAGGCGACGCAGGATCTACTCGCGCAAACCATCTGCGAGAAAAACATCGATATGGCCATACTAAGTGAACCATACCGAAACCGCGGTGGTAGCGTTTGGGTCAAAGACCAAACGGGCCAAGCAGCGCTGTGGACTTGCGGAGAACAAGCCTTCCAGGAAATAATGGAGCACCCGGAGGAGGGCTCCATCAGAGCGAAGGTGAAGGGCATCCACATCTACAGCTGCTATGCTCCACCCAGCGTTACACTCGTCGAGTATAAGCGGGTGCTTGCTGCTCTTGTTTTGGATGCAAGAGGACGTTGGCCGATCATAATAGGAGGCGATTTCAATGCGTGGGCTCTTGAATGGGGCAGCCGGGTAACTGATGTGAGGGGACGTGTTTTCCTCGAAGCATTGACATTCTGGCCAAAGAAATGAGTGTCCTGTACAATGCAAGACATATGGAGGGGCATGCACAGCGTAGAAATGCGGCAAGGTCAGAGTCGCTTGATCTCTGGCAACGCAGATGGGACGAGTCTGCGAAAGGTCGGTGGACGCACAGGCTCATTCCCAACATTAGGGTGTGGCTTGAGCGAAAACATGGGGATACCAACTACCACATTACCCAGTTCCTCACGGGACACGGTGGTTGCTACAGGCGGTATCTGCACCGCTTTGGGTTGGATGATTTTCCGAACTGTCCCAGATGCGATGGCATACCGGAGGATCCAGAGCATGTGATGTTTCACTGCCCACGATTTGCGATGGAGAGAAGGAGCTTAAACCAGGTGCTGGGCAGGAGCGGGACCCCGGAGAGCTTGGTTACTGAGATGCTGGAGTCCGAGGAGAAGTGGCTTGCGGTTGGCTCCGCAATCATCCAAATGCAGGAGGAGTTGCTGAAAGAACAAAGAAGGAGGAAAGCTGCAAATAGGAGAAGGATGAGTGCCTAAGAGCAAACCTACCCCGCGAAGTAATAAAAAAAAAAAAATACCAAGGTTCAGAAGTACCAACCTTCAGATAAGATGTGTCAAAATTTGATGTAATTCGAAACATAACCAAGAAAGCTATAATGGTTAAACTGACGCTACCTTTCCAATCGTGAAAAAATGGACCAAACAGAGTTTCGTGTGGTGATAAAACATTGTTTTCTAATGGGGAAAAAACACTGTTCAAGCTGAGCAATGGCTTGAAAAACGTTATCCGAACTCTACTCCGTAAAAAAATTTGTCGATGGTTTTCGACGTGAAACGCGGACGTGCTGATACAAATAATTCAGAACGTTCGGGTCGGCCAAGTAATCTCGATCTGGATCAGGCAGACGACTTCTGGAGAAGTGTTTGGAGCGAACCTAGCCGTTGCAATTTAGGAGCAGCGTGGCTCCCACACCTTATGCGTTCATACGAAGGCCTCCCGGAAATGACCATGCCTGACATTACTGAAGCTGACGTAGAAGCAACCCTTGAAAAGACAGGTAACTGAAAGACGCCAGGAGTTGACAAGATTCACAACTTCTGGCTGAAGCGGTTCAAGAGCACTCACAGGATATTGGCAAATCAATTTAATCAGATGATTGCCGATCCTGATTTAGTTCCATCATTTTTCACCAAGGGGGTAACTTTCCTCATCACCAAGGAACAGGGTTTCTCTTGCCCTTCAAAATGTCGACCAATTACGTGTCTTCCTACCATCTACAAGGTTTTCACTTCAGTTCTGTGCGCGAACATCTCAAAACATCTTGATTTTCATAAATTGATAGCTGAGGAGCAAAAAAGATGCGCAAAAGGCTCTCGAGGCTGTAAAGAACAGCTTATAATCGATACGCTGTAAAGCTGGCTGTCCATCAGAAACGAAATATCTCGACAGCCTACATCGATTATAAATCAGCCTTTGACTCCTTATCACATTCGTGGTTACTACAAGTATTACGCTTGTATAAAATCAACCCGAATGTCGTTCTTCTTCTGAGGACATTAATGAAGAATTGGAGCACGAAGCTATCGGTATCCTCACAAACATCAGGAGAGATACCAATCAGGCGTGGCATTTTCCAAGGCGACTCTCTAAGCCCACTGTGGTGGAGCTGTCGAAAAATTAAGGATCACTATCCCACGTCATCAGGGAGAAAGGGGAGTACTTGATTTAAAAAGCGCGGTGCGGTGCGGTAGTGGGAATCTTGGCTGCTGTGGCATCTAATGTTACAAGCGTACGGGAGAGACTGAAACTGGTTCCAGCGACGGACCCGTTCAGAAGAAGCTCAATTGTTCGCGGAGGTGAATATCATTTCCAAACGTGGTGAAGGGTCATATGCTGACATTTGAAGAAAAGTGAAGGTAGACCCCAAACTCATCAACTTGGGAGACAATGTCAGCCGTATTAGACGGTTCCAGAAGGGAGATATTATGTCGGAGCTCAAGAAATCCAAAGATGTAACCCCGGACAAATTCTTGAGCCAGAAAGCCAATCAGAAAGTCTGTTAGGACAGGAAGCCGACATAAGGGCTGGCAAGCCGGAGATCACTATAATCTGCATAGATATAGATGCAATGACCACCAATAAGGAGGTTTGTGAAGCGTTGGAGCGGTGAAAACGCTAAGGAAAGCCTAAAGGGGAACGCAAACCGCCATCATCGGCCTACCAGTAGAGGCAGCACTCCAACTGCAGCAGGGAGAATGAGAATAGGCTAGATTATGTGTCGTCTTACGGAGCAGGTGACGTTGAAGCGATGTTTTCTGTGTATTGTCCTCATTAAATAAATAAATAAATAAATAAATAAATAAATAAATAAAAAGAAGAAAGTCATCTTTCATCAAGACAACGCACCGTGCCACAAGTCAATCAAAACGATGACCAAATTCAACGAATTAGGCTTCCAACTGCTTCCTCATCCTCCGTACTCGCCGGATCTGGCCCCCAGCGACTGCTGCTCCAGGGAAAAAGATTTGGCTCAAATGAGGAGGTGATCGCTGCTACTGGGGCTCATTTTGAAGGCTCTCAAGGAAAAGGGCACAGACGATCACACTTAGGAACAGACGAAACTCCATATCAGTCGAATCCTCAAAGGGTCATGATCAAATTTTCCAATCAATGAATGCAAAATGGCTTCATACTAGTTTTAATGCTTCGACTGCCCTTCGTAGCCATCCTATCTTCATAAAAGGGCTCCACAAGTTAGCTAACTCTATAATAATTTCGCCGCAGTCGGTTCCAAGCCCGGTTGTGAAAGAAACAGGGATGAATAGCTTCAGTTTGAATGGCTGCACACCACCGCAGCGTCTCAAGGGGTAGGTAAGGAAAGTGCAGAAACGTCGGAGTCTGGCAGATGACACCTGACAGCAAGAGATAAAATGCACCACCAAAAATGAGAAGAAGGAGAAATTTGAGGTTCGGCACGGCACGGATAACCGGGCCGTCTGACTTGGTGACTGGGTCGGGCTCCCGTAATGGACAGTACGGCGTTGAAACGGCTACTCGTTGGGCGGTACGACGTCTAGGCCTTACGACGACCAGGAGCATTATACCGTATGCTCCAGCTGTTTCGCCACAATGTGTAGCGACCACTTCAGCAAGTTGGCGTAGGCAGCGGGTGAAATGGACTGAAGAAATTAACCTCTTCATCATCCGCTCCTATTAGGAGATAACGGCGGGTGAGGGTATGACATCCTTTCGCCCCTTGCACCAGATATTCGTCGAACGTTTTCCGCAATTCGCGCACGTGACTGCGCAGCGAGTCGCAGACCAGTACCGCTTTATGACTCGCACAATCCCGGCCATCATCAGGGAGCGTGTTCGACTTGACGGTCATCGCGGAAACTGGTGACCAAGAGTCGATGGGGACAGAGACGGCGGCATCAACAGCACCACGAAGTATTGCAGGCAACAGTTTCAATGCTCGCCGAAGCACTCTTCTCCACCGTCCAGCTGAGGTTCGGGACGAGTTCCAAAGAGTGTGTATAGAATTTTCGGAAATGGACCCTTTGCATAGGTCAGGTGTTCCCAGGTTTTACAGGAACTATGTCATCCCCAGTGAGACACCCGTAGTTGAAAGTCTGGACACACTAAAGTAGAAACTTTCTGTCGTATGCAGTCGGTTACGGCGGTATGGCGAAAGTCACTCCAGAGCTGTCTAGAATGCAACGTACGCAGATCTTTCAACGAATCCCAACAGAGCGTCCAGACAGCACAGTTTTCAGTGACGGAAGCGAAAGAATACTGGGGGGTGGACTTTGGGCGTTATCTGCCCAACATGCAAAGCGTGTTGAGTGGATCACCGCCGAAGGCACCCGCCATGCCAATACGCCTGGCATGAGTTTTGCGGATGTTAGCGAAGAGGAAGTTCGACGAGCCATAAACAGCTCGAAGAACTGGAGGGGTCCAGGCCTAGATCGGATGCAGGGCTTCTGGTAGAAAAAGTTCACCAGCATACATGGCCGGTTGGGACGCAGCATAAATCCGGTCATTAGTCGGCCCGAGGATTTTCCAGTCTTCTTCACTGCGGGGACTACCTACCTTACCCCAAGGCTTTCGAAAGCGTCCCGCAAATCGCATTGATCCGAAACTAATAAAGTTTTTGGCGACAGTCATGGAAGCGTGGCACACCACCTTATCAGTGCCTTCATCTGAGGGTGCCAATACATTACAGCCTATACGGAGGGGCATCTTGCAGGTGGATTCGTTGAATCCTCATTGATTTTCCATGGCCTTGACTACTGAATGATGCTAGAGGGCATGGTTTTGCAATAAAGTATGGCCTACGTGCTAAGTGCGAACTGACACACTTGATGTACTTAGATGACATCAAGCTGTATGCTGGTACTGACGACCATCTTAGAAGTCTGTTGCGAATAGTAGGCATGTACAGCCGTGATATTCGGATGGATTTTGGATTAGACAAGTGTCGAATCCAAGTCATCCGCAAAGATCTTCACGGGCCGCATGCCGGACATAACATTGGTGACCTCCACATCGAAGCTATGACCAAGACAGACTTCTGCAAGTACCTAGCAAGGAACCCTTGCTCGAGTTAGTGATTTGAAGGATGCTCAGCTGTCTGAATTTTTGCGACGTGTAAAACTTTTAGTACCAGCTCCCGGGGAAGAATAAAATAAGCGCATAGAATGTATTTGCTATCGCTTCATTGGCTTATGTATTCCGAATATTGCCGTGAACGAAGACTGATTTTGAAAACGTCCAGCGGCAGATACAGACAAGTATGTCCAAATTACGAATGCATCATCCAAACTATGCCGTGGAGCGGGGCGCTTATTTTTATAGCAGAGAGCAGGTGAGCCCTTGGATGCGACTGTCTGTAAGGCAGACTGTGGGTTGACTCCATACTTTTTGGGGGTCACATTTTGAGCCTTCACTCCCTTATGTTTCACCCAATATCAAATATGGAATCAGTTTCGAAAAGTACTGATTGAGACCTTTCATTTGATCCCCCTCTTTGCTACATTCTGTGAAAAAAACCCTCCATTCCCTCTCACCAATTTTCATGATAATCGGTCTAGCCGTTTCCGAATAAATCGGGTGTGACAGACAGACGGACAGATAGACACCGACTCGATTCTAATAAGGTTTTGTTACACACAAAACCTTACAAATACCTCGCTTGAGAAGACAAAGAGAAATGAGGATGTTCTCGGTCGATATGAAGATTAAATTAGGGGAGATGATTATGTTGCTCGCGTTGGTGATATTGTGGTTCCCAAGATAGGCCTCAACTGCGTTGGTTTGACACGTTACACAGTGGATTGAAGATCTCCTCCTAACTAACTGTTTCTCTTATATTAATTTAATTTTATTATCTTGCATTATGTTTATTTATACATACCGTTTTTAAGAGATGTCTTTCCACCTGATAGCGCTCCCAGGGGTAATGCACCAGTTGGCGTTAATCCCTTCAGCTGTAGAACTGATTCTGACTCCTCCCTGTTGATAAATAAAAAAAAAAAGATATAAATAGAGAAATAAGTGCAAAGAAATAAAGTATGTTCTTTATGTTGTAATATGTAAGGCAGTCCGACGGGCGGGGCTATTTCGTTCTCTCTTAGATATAGATATTGTCTTTATAAACTTTCTAAGCAGGAGCTTCGCCGTCTGTCTCCCTATGCATTGTTTGAATTTGTATAGTGGAGAAAAAGCATTGCACACGTTATGCGTTCTTCAATCATTTGCGCATAAAAAAAAATTTACACCCCCCCCTTTTGCATGTATGGGGACCCGCCCTTAAATTCGACGTAAAAGGATGTAACTCACTGAATGCGTGAGCGTTCACAGATTCCACCTTTCAACCAAACTTGGTGCCAATCGCTACAACCGTCTCTGAGAAAAATGCGTGTGACGGACAGACAGACACACAGACAGACAGACGGTCGCCGACAGTTCGCACGAGCTGAAACTGTCGCGGAATGGCAAGAGCAATTGGACGAGTCAGAAAAAGGCCGTTGGACTAACAAAATCATATGGGATATCCGGAAATGGATCGTTTTGACCTAACTTAATTCTTGAGCGGACACGGAGGCTATCGAGCATATCTGTATCGATTTGGGCGTGATGATTCGCCATATTGCCCACAGTGTGCAAACATTCCAGAGGACGCAGAACACGTCTTTTTCCACTGCCCCAGATTCGAAACCCAAAGGGCTACATTAGAAGCTACAACCGGGGAGCACTTTACACCCGAAAATATCATGGAGCTTATGGTGAAAGCCAAGGGGATATAGATCGAAGTTGAAAAAGTGATTACAGCCATCGGAAAGAAGCTTAGGCAGGAGGAAGGCAGAAGAAAGAATGAACGCGAGAGGAACACGAATGTTGACATGAGCGCAGAATAAATTCTGATCCAGTCTCGCGACGTAATACCAAATGGGAGTCCCGCGGGGAGAGTGGAAGGAGAAGGAGGTGGTTTTAGTGGGTGGTAGGAGCCTGCGGGCGGTAGCTTTTGAAGCTTTCTACCTTCCATCCGGAAGAAAAAAGACAGACGGACAGACAGGTCTATATTCAGTGCAAGGATCTCGATGAAGTGACATCCAAAGGAGCTTGCGGAAAGCCTATGTCAATACTCAAACGGCCACATTGCGATTGCCAGTGGACGCCGCGCAGAAGTTATTGGCGGCCGGGCAGGTTCGAACCGGATGGGTTGTCTGCCGTCTGAGAGAGCAGATTTCTCTAAAGAGGTGCTTCAAGTGCCTCGCGTTTGGCCATTTCGCGAAGGCATGCCCCAGCGGCATTGATCGGTCCAATCGATGCAGAAGGTGTGGGGAGGAAGGCCATATTGCCAAAGCGTGCAGTAGGAACCCCAAATGCTTATTGTGAGTGAGTGTGAAGTGAGGGACGGGACTACCGGCATATTGTCGGGAGTGCTAAATGCCCGGAATTTAGGAAGGCGCTGACTTCAATGAAAAAATGAGGTTTACTTAAATAAACCTGTAAGGTCGCTCAAGATTTACTCGAGCAGACCGTCTATGAATCCTAGGTGGAAATTGCCATCATTAGCGAACCTTATAGAAACCGTCACGATGGCGTGTGGGTTATAGATTCGTCTGGTGGAGCGGCGATATGGGCATGCGGTAGACAAGCCATACAATGTACTGGGAATCAGACATACAGCGGCTTTGTGTGGGCGAAAATAAACGGGGTATATGTGTACAGGTGTTACTCCCCACCAAGTCTGACACTGCCCGAATTCGAAGAAATGCTTGACAGTCTTGTTCTCGATGCAAGGGGTCGTAGTCCAAGGGTGATTGCTGGTGACTTCAATGCTTGGACCCGTGAGTGGGGTAGCAGAGAGACAAATGCAAGGGGCGTCTATTAGACGCTTTTGCACAGTTGGATGTCGTTCTCGCCAACGAAGGATATCTAAACGCCTTTCAGAAAGGGGGGTGTACCGCAATCGTAGACCTAGCTTTTGTCAGCCCTGCACTGGCACGTGGTATGTCTTGGTGCGTCAGCAAGCACAACACCCACAGCGATCACCAGGCAAGGGAGGACATAAGACCATCATGCCCGAAATCGAGAAAGATGTCAGGCTGGTCCGCTAAAGCTCTGGATGAGCAGACCTTCATGCAGGTGTGGTTAGACCAACCTAATAAAGCCGGCCCATGTGGCCCAATGCATCGCCAAAGCGTGTGACGCGTCCATGCCGAGGAGGTGCTCTTTCCCCAGTAGAAGACCAACCTACTGGTGGAATGTTGAACTGGCCAGCCTTCGATCAGCCTATCACCGAGCCAGAAGAGCGGCTCAAAGACCGGTAGGCAGAATCGACCAAGGGCAAAAAGAGTGCGCCTATAAGGAAGCTCGCAAAACCCTCAAGCTCGCCATCCAACGGAGCAAGAGGGAATGCTTTAAGGAGCTCTGTTTAGAAGCGGACGTAAACCCGTGGGGGAGTGCCTATAGAATCGTGATGGGGCGATTCAGAGGGCGATTATCCCCGCAGATCACGTGTCCTTCACTCTTGTTAAAAATTATCCAGGGGTTATTCCCTCAGCAAGAGGAGGGCATAGACAGCTTCCAGCGACCTCTGAACGACACGGTAATACCGCCAGTCACCAGTGACGAGCTGCTGGAGATCTGCACTAGAATAGGAGATAACAAAGCTCCGGGTCTGGATGGCGTGCCGAATAAGGCCCTCAAGCTTGCCGTGAAATCCAGACCGGACATGTTCGCTGAATTGTTCGAAGCGTGCATGTCCGAGGGGATATTTCCTGCACCATGGAAACGACAGAAGTTGGTGCTACTGTCTAAGGCTGGGGTGAGCCAACCTCTTACAGACCTATTTGTCTTTTGGACACTGTGGGCAAAATGCTAGAGCGAGTAATCTATAATAGATTACTCCCTGTTGTTGAGAGCCTGGGAGGTCTCTTAGATCGGCAGTATGGTTTCCGTAAAGCCAGATCGACCATTGATGCCATCAAAATGGTTACTGGCTTGGCCGAAGATGCAATCCACGGAAAGGGCAGTACTAGTAGTAGTGACCCTGGATTGAGAAATGCATTCAATTCGGCCAGTTGGAACCTAATACAGGAATCTCTGGCAAAGATTGGTATTCCCGCTTATCTTGCAGCTATTGTCAACAGCTATTTACAAGAACGGAGGCTTTGGTATGACACCGATGACGGACCCCAGGAGTACGTTGTTTCCGCGGGTGTCCCACAGGGCTCCGTACTGGGCCCACTGCTGTGGAACATCATGTACAACGATGTTTTTAATCTTCCCCATCCGGAGGAAGCCACGGTGGTGGGCTACACCGATGATATAGCGCTGGTTGTTGTCGCAAAGCATCTCGAAGATGCTGAGTTATACTCATGCGAAGCGATCAGTGCTGTTAAGAGTTGGCTAGAGGGTTCTGGTCTGACACTTGCGAAGGAAAATACGGAAGCGGTCCTCATCACCAAGCGCCGTAAAAGAAATTTTGCCGGTATTCAAATTGGGAATCATATCATCACTTCTAAGCCTGCGATCAAATACTTGGGAGTGATGATAGATGGGAAGCTTAGTTATAAGCCAAAGCAAAAGCAAGCATCCACTGCGAGTGTGGTCCTGGCAAGGATGATGCCGAACGTGGGAGGGCCACGGCATGCTTCCAGGTTGCTTATAGCTAGGGTAGTGAGTTTGATCCTGCTTTATGCAGCTCCAGTTTGGGGAAAAGCATTGCAGGTTACATCTAACGCTAACAAACTGAGTTCAGTGTACAGAAGAACAGCCCTAAGGTTGTGCTCGGCATTCAGGACTGTCTCAGATGATGCAGCATTCGTCGTCTCTGGAATGATGCCTATTGATATCCTGGCAGATGAGATGACGAATATATAATATATAGTGCGAAGTCTATCTCTCCTTTATCGCAGAGGAAGAACGTCGAAAGGGAGAGATCTCTAAATAGATGGCAAGAGCATTGGGAACGCTCGGGAAAGGGTCGGTGGACACACAGGCTCATCCCTGCCATCAAGGAGTGGTTGGAGAGACGGCACGGTGAGATTAATTATAATCTTACTCAGTTTCTCACGGGGCATGGAGGATATCGCCAGTACCTGTTCAGGTTTAAGTTGGAGACCTCACCCGAGTGTCCAAATTGCGATGGAGTCCCAGAGGACCCAGAGCATGTATTCTTCCACTGCCCAAGGTTTGTGGAGGAAAGGAAGAACCTAGAGGAGACTCTAGGAGAGGTGCTGGTACCAGAAAATCTGGTGCGAAGAATGCTAGCACATCAAGAGAATTTGGATGCGGTAAACTCCATGATCGCATCTATCCAAAATAAACCGCAAAAAGCAGAGGAGAGGAGAAAAACACGGTCACGTGCGCCGCGTATAGAAGAAAGGTGACAAAGCTAGAGTGAGCTGACTCCGCCCCGTGATGTAATACCTTATGGTGGTTCCGCGGGGGAGGGAGGGAGTCGGAGGTGGTTTTAGCGGGTAAAAATCCCACACGCTGGTGTGTCCAGACCAGTGTCTTTTTGAAGATTTCCACCTTCTCAAAAAAAAAGACGGACAGACAAACAGACAGTAAACCGATTTTGTGAGGTTTTGTGTTTACACAACATTGAAACATTAACATTTATATTCCCTCATCATTGACTGCGCTCCATGCCTATTTCACACATATACCACATCCTTACACACTTACAATAAGTTAGTTATTTATCGTCTATGTCTGTCAAAACAACGTTTGGCGGGTCAGCTATAATTTATAATTTATTTCCCTAGGTAGGTAGGTAGGTAGGTATCAGTGGCCGCTCCGAGGAGCCCAATTAGCGCTTTGGTGCGCCGTTTTGATGCCACAAACTCCTAAGACCGTGACTGTTGTTATATGAACAGGGAAGCAGAGTCCAGCTGGCTTGGATCTTCAGAGCCAGCTCGTAGCATTCACGAAGGAAAGCAGCTCTCCGACCCTGCAGCTAGAAATCTCACTGAGGTCCCCAAAGAATGGTTTACCCAGTGTCCGCAGCCTGACTCGAGCCAAAGCTGGGCAATCGCAGAGAAAGTGCATGAGGGTTTCCCTTCCTTCTCCGCAGCTTCGGCAATGCGAGTTGTAGGGTAAGCCGAGCCTAGCGGCATGGTCCCCTATGGGCCAGTGCCCCGTGCAGACCGCCGTAATCTTGAATGCATTTGCACGCGTCTGGCACAGGAGCTCTCGTGATCGGGCTATGTTATAAGCGGGCCAAATTCTCCTAGATTTGGCACAACTTGTAAGCCTTCACCATCTCAGGCCCGCGGCTGCTAGGTAGTGCGAGTAGACTCGGCCCCCGACAGTCGCCAGCGGAACACCGACTGTATTCCCCGAGGTACTGCCAAGAGCAGAGCCTTGCCTGGCCAATCCGTCAGCCCGATCATTCCCCTCTATGTTCCTATGCCCGGAAACCCAGCGGAGAGTGATCTTGAGCGTGCCGCCCAGATGGTTGAGCGCGTCTCTGCACTGCCCCACCAACCGGGAAGATGTCGTCGTTGAGTACAAGGCCTTGATAGCCGCTTGGGCCATGCTACGCTTGGGGCTCGAATCACGCTCCAGCCATCGACAGACTTCCAATATCGCCAGTACTTCCGCCTGGAATACACTGGTGAAACCTGGGAGACCATACGACGAGAAAACCCCCGCGCCGACTCCATAGGCCATCTTTGATCCGTCCGTAAAGAATACCGTGTTATAGTCTTGCAACACGCCGCCGGTCTTCCACTTTGCCCTGGTTGGAAGGTCCACAGCAAAGTTTCTCGTGAAGTTCAGCTTGCGTGTGACATAGTCCGTGGGGGATGCTCAGATTTCTCGAGGTATTTCATCTAGGATGTTGCTGTGGCCGTAGGACTTCGCTGCCCAGCATCCGGACTCACGTAGTCTGACGGCACTGCATGCTGCAACATATTTGATGTGGAGGTCTAGGGGGAGGAGATTGAGAGAGCATCTGCCGGGCAAAGACTGTAGAGCCCCCGTAGCACCTGCACACGCGGTTCTTTGAATCCTATTAAGCTTCGTTCTATTGTATTTCTTCTTCAAACCCTGCCACCATACAACAGAGCCGTACGTCAGGATCGGACGCACTACAGCGGTGTACATCCAGAGAACCATCCTCGGCCGGAGACCCCATTTCTTCGCAAAGGTTCTCTTACAGGCATAGAAGGCTATACAGGCCTTCTTAACCCTCAGTTCTATGTTCAACCTCCAATTTAGCTTAGGATTTAGGATTACACCCAGATACTTTACATTAGAGGAAAGAACCAATCTTTGTTCATTCAGCCGTGGTAGATGGAATTCAGGTATCCTTGTCTTGGGTGGTGAACAGCATCAGTGTCGTTTTGGTTGGGTTTATGCTGAGTCCGCATCTTGCAACGCTCCTTCCATGATCTCACTCATAATGGACAGAAACATCCCTGATACTAATATCACCAAGTCATCGGCATACGCCATCACCTTCACCCCGCTGCTGTCCAAAAACGTATTTCCCTAAACCACCCCTTTTTCACAAGTAGGTAATTTTGTTATTCTTGAAGATGCAGTAACATAGATTTCGAATAATGTACATGGAAACTGAACATACTCTTTGAAAGTTAATTTAATGGTTTTATATGTATAATAATATAATTCTATTCTTGGCCGTTAATTATATGTCACATACCTCAAAACAGAAAATACACGTGCCATTTTTCCGATAGCCCGTATTTTATTTCTTATGACCTCCTTGCGAAGATTGGCTACATTTGCTATAATAGAGAAAATAGATTGAAAATAAAATTTTAGTTATATTCATTTGATTTGAATTTTAATTTTATTTGATAATTGAAGAGAGAAAAAATAGCTATTCACTTTGTGTAAAAAGTCGTCTTTCTTAAACCCAACAAAAAAATTACTTTTTCTTCTTTTTCTATTTAAAGACAATAAAATAATTATTTATATAATTTTTTTTTATTTTTAAAGACATTAAAATATTTATTTGAATTTTTTTTTAAAGAAACATATTTTTAATTTTAAAGCGAACAAAACAATAAGCGCGACTATTTCAAAATTGTATCGAGGTAGATCCTTTGGATAAGTTTGTGCAAGAATGAGATGAATTTTCATCACTTTATAGTGGTTTGAATTTATTCAATAAAAAGTACTTTAGCAATGAGGTCTTCTCGATAATTTTGAAATATATTTTAAAAAATAGGAAAAAAATCAATAAAAATTAGTATTATGAAAAATTAAATAAAAGAAACATTAAAAACACATCAAATGTTAGGTAATTTAGAAATATTATAACTTTTGAATCTTTTTGGATATGTTTTACTTACCCCGAAAAGCAAATCGAATTGAGTTTTGATTGGATACATTTTCAAGTGATTTTCATTATTTTTTTTTTATTTTTTTTTATTTTTTTTTGTTGTTGTTGTTGTTAAAAATTATGTATTCAAAATCAATTCAAAAATACGAAATACATCGAAAGCAGCATGACGTACGAGTATACCAAGTAGCAGCACCATAACAGGATAACGTAATGTTATAACGGTAACAGTAACAATTTTTTTGGCGATAACGGTAGCAATAGTTGCAGCAGCCATGATTACATAGAGGCAGTAGTAGCAGTAGATGTCAGTGTAGTAGAGCAGCAGCAACAGCAGGATCAGCAGGACAGCATGTTGTAGTGGTAGTATGAGTAACGGTAACGGTAGTAGTATATGCGGCAGATTTAGCAGATTTTTTTGTTTTTGATTGTACATATATACACATATATATATATATATATATATATATTGCAGTTTTTTGTTTGTTTGTTGTAGCAATCAACCAGAACAGCAGCGCAATCAATGAATCAACGAATCAATCAACGATTTCAACGAGCGAACCAGAACGGCATCAAAAAAACGGCAGCGCAGCGCAGCAATATTATGATTTATATTTGAATTAAATATAGTAAATGGAGATAATATTTTAAAAAAATTTATCATGAATAAAGTTAACAGAAAATAGTTTCTATATGTAAATATATATATATATTAAATAAATTACTAAAAAATTTGAATCTATGCATATAAAAAGAACGTCTTGTAAGTTTTAGTGAGAGTAGTATTAGTCAAGTCAATTTAGATTAGAATTTGTCTTTTTTTCCCTGAATATTAGGAAGGAATAGATTTGGGAGAAGGGACCGACAGATACATGGACTGGAATCTGCCAAAATAAATTTTATTTATGAAAATTCATTTACTTCGCGGAATTTTCTACTTAAAACAAGTCAGGAAACCGGAAGCTGGGCGCTTCAGGTATGAATGGTTAGATTTAGTACTAATTATAATTTAATTAATTTTGAGCTACTATAACTTTGTTAGTAATAGTACAATTTTGATCGAACTCAGAGATAATATGCTTCATATTATATTTTATACTACTACCAAGTTTTATAATTCTGAGGTAAACTTAAGGGGGGTTTTACTCAATTTTCCCAAAAATATGGTAATATACTATTATTAACTTAATTTGAACAGACATCGATATGGAGAGTATTTTGAGCCGTGGATATTTATTTTTTTTTTAATTCTTTTCGTATTAGATAAGGTTAACATATTCTCTTCTATTGTAGCAATAGTTAACAATAATACTTATCATTGTAGCAGTGCGCGCTGAAGCATTATTATCTTAGATATTGAACACATCGTTTTACTTTTCTTCCAGAATCGCTTTCTAGGTACTGTTAGTAATGCTAAAATCTGGGGTCAAGCAGTACACTGCAGGATAGACTGATGCGGAACATAGCTCCTTGCGGCCAACCTATCTCTCTCTAAGGATGAGTTGTCTCTCCTCTACCAAGACCGTTAGTGAGTGGTAATAGCCACACCCTGTACGAGGTGACCCTACTATTAACAAAACGCTAGACTGGGGAGTCGAAAAACACCTCCCCCAATCCAGGGTGTTATGCGAACCGTGCACATTGGATAGTTTGCAGTCAGGGGTAACTGACTGTATGCGAACGGAGCCTCACTGATACCTGGTCGCCTCAGTGAGTAAGTTAGACCTTACCGTGCTACGGGGGGCTATGGCACGGCGGACCTCATAACCCCATACTCGTGGGAATCAAATGAGTACAAAACTAGAAAAGAAAACAAAAACCAAAAAAGCGGGGCCCCGTACCGCACCAAAACTGGTTAATCAGGCGGAGGCACGTCTCTGAATTACTGAAAGCCAGGTGACTACACCCAAGAAGGGAGAAGTCGGGACGTCAAGCAATGGATCCAACGTGAGCATTGGTATACTGCGTGGACTACAGCCAACGAACACCACTGCTCAAAGAGCAGGGACCAGCAAAAGCACGTCTGAGATAAATATAACAGACGTCAGGAAGGAGACAGGTCTCAGTGGCGCCGAGGTTAAATAGTACCTGCGCTATCTGAAGGAAAGCCTGAAACCAGAAGAGGCCCTTAAGAAGGCTCAGGACAGACCTAAGCCATCTCTACCGGAGCCGAGAAAGCGGAGAGCAGCAGAGATCAGCCCGCATGAAGGGAATGCTCCCAAAAAATCCAGACCTGAACCCACGGAAGGAGAAAACCCGGGCAGGTCAGGAGTGAAGGCAGGACCCAGAAAGCCCGCCATTAGCTATGCTAGTGCGGTCAAGGGCATTCAACTGGCCATACTGCCAAAAAGGTTTCCCGAGCAAATACTCACTCGGGAGGAACAGGAAATCATTGAGGAACTTGTCGTCAAGCAGATGATCAAGGGTTGGACGTCGAAACTGGTGTTCACCGGGATACGCTTTCGACCAGGCCTTATACTGGTGAACTGCGCGACGGAAGGCAGCGCAGAATGAGTTGGAACGATAATTCCCAGATTGCCAGGCTGGGAAGGGGTAGAACTGTCAACATGTGCTGGGGATGATATACCAGGAGCCCACATGGTGACGGTTTTTCTGCCAAAGGCCGCGGCAATAGAAACAGAAGACCTTATGAGACTCCTAATTGCTCAGAGTGAAGATCTCCATACTCGACTATGGAGAGTCTTCAGAAGCAAGGTGGAGGGAAAGGGTAAACTCCTTACGATCGGGGTAGATGACCGATCCCTGGAGGCAATTAAACGTCGGAGTTGTCATATCAACTACCGATTTGGCAACATACCCGTGCATGTGCACAGGGAAAAGCCGGGGAAAGATACCTCGGAGGAGGCATCGGGTGGAAAAATTACCGAGGTCCCTGAAGAAGTCGTGGAAGCCATAGAGGCGGAAAGAACTGGATCAACTAGGGAAACAGACCTGCTGTCCAGTGAAGAGCAGAAGCTGGACGACCTAGACCTAGGACTCCTAGGGCTCGGGGTGGACAGCGACGCGCAGGAAAGCGGCATGTCGGAGGAGGAGGGTGACACTCCGACAGTAGAGACAAACAATAACGGAGCCTATGGCCAGCACTAGGATAGCCCAAATAAACCTCCACCATGCGAGAGCTGCATCTGCAGTGATTGCAAGGGCAAATTCCAAGGAGAACATTGGAATAGTGCTGGCTCAGGAGCCCTGGGTGTACCGGGGGCAGATTCGCGGTCTGCAAGGAGGAGACATGCAGGTAATTTGGGACTCCTCTTGTGAAAAACCAAGAGCTTGCATAATTCTCAAACGTAATTTAAAATACATATGTCTTTCAGAGTTCTTAACCAGGGACCTTGTGGCTATCCAAGTCTCATTGCAAGCCGGGAGAAGCACTCGAGAGGCAGTTGTAGCATCGGGATACTTCCCAGGAGACGAGAGCCGGGCTCCACCGGAACAAGTCGCAAAGCTGACGGAGTATTGCGAGGAGAGGGCGTTACCACTTCTTCTCGGCTGCGATGCCAACGCCCACCACGAAGTCTGGGGAAGCAGCGACACTAATCGTAGAGGTGAGTACCTTCTCGAATTTATTCTTAGTAATAAGTTAGAAATATACAACGTAGGGAACACTCCAACATTTGTGACCAGCACCAGACAAGAGGTACTAGATATAACTCTAGGAAATACCCTGGTCAGAAATTGGAGGTTGTCGGATGAACTCTCAATGTCTGATCACAGGATAATCAGATTCGACATTGAGAAAAAGAATAATAAGGAATCCCAAGAGAACGGATTGGGAATCCTACACAACGCACCTGAGCAACAACATTGCCCACCTTCAAGGGGGCGGTGACATCAGGAGCGAATTAGAATTAGAAACGGTGGTGAAAGACCTCAACATAATCGTCATTGACGCATATGAGGCCAGCTGTCCGGCCAAGACAGTCAAGTCATCAAGGGATGTACCATGGTGGAACAGGAACCTAGCCAGAATGAGAACGAAGGTACGAAAAGTCTTTAACCGGGCAAAACAAACCGGGGACTGGCGGAGGTATAAAAATGCACTGACTGCGTATAGCAACGCGATCAGGGAAGCAAAACGGAGCAGCTTTAGGGAATTCTGTGAAGGGATTGAACAGATCACAGAAGCAACCAGGCTGTACAAGGCTGTAGCCAAAAACGGGGGAATATCCTCTGTCTGCTTGAAAAAGGAAGATGGGACATTCACCGAGAATGAGGAGCTGCTTCTCAGAACTCATTTCCCGGGGTCCTACCCTCGGCGGCAGGCGACAACAATCTGCCTGACACCCCAACAACGAATAAAAGGGGAAGGAAAGAGAGCTGGAAACTAGCAAAAGAGGTATGCTTAGAAGTTCGGGTAAGATGGGCAATGGGAACTTTTAAACCACTGAAATCTCCCGGAGTAGATGGCATTTTCCCAGCACTTATCCAGAGAGGCCTAGGAATTATCTTAGATTCTCTTCTGAAGGTGGTAAGGGGGAGCATAGCACTGGGATACATATTTTAGGTTTAGGGCGTGGAGACGGGCAAAAGTGGTCTTTATTCCGAAAGCAGGTAAAAAGGATCCTTTTCACCCTAAATCTTTCAGACCAATCTGCCTAACATCGTTCGTACTCAAAACGTTGGAGAAGGTCATAGACAACTGTATTAGAACTAATGTTCTAAAGCGTAATCCCCTACATCACTGTCAACACGCTTACCGGGCAGGACGGTCAACTGAAACTGCTCTGTATCAGCTGACAGAGGTACTACGGGACGCCATAGAAACAAAAGAAATTGCACTGTGCGCGTTTTTGGATATTGAAGGAGCATTCGACAATGCCCTGAGCCGCAAAGGAATGGGAAACACCCTGGCACTCTGGATGGGCAAAATGCTAGAAAGCAGACAAATAGAGGTACAAACAGATACAAATTCTATTATCATGAACACCACTCAAGGCTGTCCACAGGGTGGAGTACTATCGCCGCTGATGTGGAGTCCATACTCATGGATGAACTCCTGGACGTGTTAACTAACACTGGAATACAAGTCCAGGGCTACGCGGACGACATGTGGTAGAATCCAAACTGGATTAAGGGTTACTAGTGCCTGGTGCAGGAAGGTGGGACTGCGGATCAACCCAACCAAAACCACCATAGTACCATTCACTAGGAGGCGTAAGCTGGATCACCTGAAAGCCATAACATTACATGATATGGAGATGAAACGAGAAACAGAGGTCAAATATTTGGGAATCACGCTAGACCAAAAATTACTCTGGAAGACACATGTCGGAAACACTTGTCGGAAAGCCACGAGGGCTCTGATGACTTGCAAATCCATAGCAGGGAAAAAATGGGGTTGCAGCCCGAAGATACTACTTTGGACATATACTGCAATAGTAAGACCAATGATTACCTATGGAGCGGTAATCTGGGCAGAAAGAACCCAACTCAGCACACAAGCCAGGGAATTACATAAGCTCCAAAGGCTGGCTTGCGTGTGTATCAGTGGGGCAATGAGGATATGCCCAACGGCATCCCTGGAGGTCCTTCTGGGATTGACCCCTCTCCATCTGCACATACAGATGCAGGCAAGGAGATCAATATTCAGGATGGCCGCTAGCATGAGTGAGGCGGGGAGCTGCCTAAATCGAAGGAAGATTGATATCCTTTCTAGGCGGTATCCCGAATTACTGCTACCGAGGGACAACATGACAACGAGGTTTCACTTCGATAAGAAGTTTGAAACACGTTGGAGTAACAAGGCAAACTGGGAGAGCGTGGCTGCGACATACGGCTTAAACCAGCAACTGATTACTTGGTACACTGACGGATCCCTCACAGCAGAGGGAGCGGGTGCCGGTGTCATTGGTCCAAGGAAAATGTACTTTGAGCCAATGGACAGGTACACTAGCATATTCCAGACGGAAATTTACGCCATAGACAAATGTGCCTCCTTTAATCTGTAAAGGAACTACAGGGGGCAGAACATAGCTATTCTCACCGATAGCCAAGCAGCGATCAAGGCACTTAGGTCCAACCAGGTGAATTCTAAACTAGTATGGGAATGCCTTGAGAGACTGAATACACTCGGCACGTCCAACAAGGTCTCGATACTTTGGGTTCCAGGCCATGCTGGGCTGGAAGGCAATGAGGCAGCGGATGAACTAGCCAAGAAGGGTGCAGGGATGCCTTTACACGGGCCAGAACCCTTCTGTGGAATCGGAAACGGTTTCATGGCTATGAATCTAAGAAACGAAGAGAAACGGTTGAGGGAACTATATTGGGCGGGCCTACCAGGGATGGAGCAGTCCAGGGTGCTTATTGGGGGATACGAACCCATGCGCACAAAGGATTGCTTAAACCTCACCAAAAAGAACCTCCGAATCATAGTGGGAATTCTCACTGGTCATTCTATGTTTAGTTTAATGGGAGCTTTCCATGCAGGTGAATGTGAGGTGAAAAGTTTTTTACCAGATCATGGTCATATGAAGTATCGCATGAAAACGTTCAGTTAGAACCAGTCCCAATTTCTATTTCAACTGGAAAATAAGTGAAGTAGGACCTAAAATATGTAATGAACTGTTAAAATTAGGGTGATCACACATTCATCCTGGGTGACCGAAGACGACCTAGAGGAGAGAGCTACTCGAAAGAGGCGTGGCCCCTGAGGTCATGTCATTGCGTACCTCTGAGGGTGATAATACCTCTGAGTCCATCCATCCAGTGGAATTCGTTGGTTTTGCATGGCACTGAACCCTCTCCATCTACTGAATGATGCTGGAGGGTATGATTTTCCAATGGAATATGGCCTACGTGTTAAGTGCGAACTCACTCACTTGATGTACTTAGATAACATCAAGCTGTACGCTGGTATTGACAACCACCTTAGAAGTCTGTTGCGAATAATGGGCTTCTTCAGCCGTGGCATTCGGATAGAGTTTTGATTAGACAAGTTACCACGAGCCGTATGCCGGACATATGTAGCATTGGTGACTTCCACATCGAAGCTATGACCGAGACTGACTTCTACAAGTACCTAGGAATTCTGCAAGGAACCCATTCAGAAGACGGATACGTCTATAGGATGTTGCCTGTCTTCAGGATCAATACAAGCTTTTGTATTTTTCACTCTGCAGCGAAGGACCCCTCTTTTAGGCAGTCTGTAAATACCCCTGCAAACATGCTTGGTGCCATTCTCATTGCCAATTTCAGCACCTTATTAGGGATTCGATCGATGCCGGGGACTCTTTTCACTGCTTCCTGTGGTTACTTGAGGTATGTCTTCGGCACTCATTGGTATCATTGGGAAAATTGTTTCCGGATGTTGGGGGAACAATGTCGAAACTATCTCCCACAATAATGGAGGGCACGTAATAGGAGGGGACCTTTTGCCTTTTATTGCTGCCATAACGGACTTATACGCTCCTCCCCATGGATCTGAGACTGCCTCATTAAAAAGTCGTTTGAAGCAATCATTTTTACTTTTCGTGATGGCCCATTGCAACTTTTTTGGTGCCTGTTTATATTCGAGGTACCGTTCTGGCCGCCTTCTGGCCTTAAAGCATTCCGCACGACACTTTGCTATTTCAGCGTTCCACCAGTAGTTAGCGTTACGCTTCCGAGAGTGTGCACGTCTTGGCATAGAAGCGTCACATGCTCAGTATATCTGTGGGGACAGCTGCGATGCTTTTTCTATGGCTGTTCCAGTAAACTCGGTGTTCCACTGCAATACCTCGTGAAATGTATCCTTATCAAGTGCTCTTGATGACCAACCTGTTTCTGGTTTCTGCAGATGAGAATTTATTGTTCTGGGTCCCTTTTCAATGGTGTAGTGTAGTATATTCTTCGCTAACATGCCAGTGTAAATGCTTGACCACTTACAAAATTAAGATCTACAACGGAGCCTACCGCTACACGTCTAAAGGTGTTTACGCTTCCGATGTTTGCCAGGGTGACGTTTAGGCAGGAGAAAACCGTGATTGTGATTTTTGGTTTCCCTGCAAAGAAGGCAATGAGGGTTTTTACTGCAGTCCTTCGCCAAGTGATTTTCCTCTCCGCATCTTCGACACAGTTTGGATCTATCAATGGTGCTAGTGCAATCCTTCGCCATATGTCCGAATCCGAGGCATTTAAAACACTTTTCTAGTGGAATTTGTTCACGTAGTCTACACACGACCTAACCGATGCGGATTTTACCCGCAGACAGTGCTTTTGTAGCTGAGGTCATAGACATAAACAGGGTCGCTGTCTGCATTCCCCTGTCTGTCTGTCACATGCCCAGAACGCCCAGATATGCAGTGAATGATATCCTTCTACGTTGAGATTTAGGGGAGTCCCCATACATGCATGGGGGGCAAAAATTTTGTTCACCGAATATAGCCATGTAGGGTATAAAATGAAAGGTCTCGATTAGTACTTTTCGAAGCCGGTCTTAGTTTTGAGATTTGTTAAAAGCGCGGGGGAGTGGGAGGGGTGGAAAATGATGATTTCTTTAACGGACCCATTCTCAGAAACTACCCAACCGAAAAATTTGAAAAAAATCATGAAGCTGCCCCTACAGTCGACTTGACAATGCCACCACGTCAACCACGCCCCTACCTCCGGTGTCACGAGGCAGATTCATCCGCTCCACGGCAGAGTTTGGATGATGCATTCGGAATTTGGACATAGTTGTCCGTATCCGCCGTTGGACGTTCTCGAGATTGGTCTTCGTCCACGGCAATATTCCGAATGCATAAGCCAGTGAAGGGATAGCGAATACATTCAACGCGCTTATTTTATTCTTTCCCGAGAGATGCGATTTCAGTACCCGCTTTCCACGTTGTAGAAATTCGGACAGCAGAGCATCCTTCAGATCACCAACTGCCCTGGTTTGAAGGTCCACAGCAAAGTTTCTCATGAAGTTCAGCTTGCGTTTGACATAGTCCGTGGGGGATGCCCAGATTTCCCGAGGTATTTCATCTTTTTTTGTTTTTTTTTTTTGTGCGTACACGGAGGTGGCAAATTTTAGAAAGACAACTAGAGCGGGCGCGTGTGGGATTCACACCCACTAAAAACCACCCCCGGTCTCTCCAGCCCCAGCCCCGCGGGACCACCATTGAGGTATTACTTCGCGGGGTAGGTTTGCTCTTAGGCGCTCGCTCTTTCTCCTATTTGCAGCTTTCCTCCTTCTTTGTTCCTTCAGCAACTCCTCCTGCATTTGGATGATTGCGGAGCGAAAATTTTCACGACTTATCCAGAACATATTTCTACGGTCCGCAAACTAGGATAATTGCGGTTCATTCAGTAGTTTTTTTTTTTATTCATTGAAGAAGCCGTAAAAAAACACCGAAATTCACAAAAAATGTTTAACAAGGCACCAAAAATTTAGTTTTAAATATTTTTTAATAATCCTAGTTTGCGGACTGTAGATTAAAATGCCGTTTACTTTTTTTTTAGGATGATCGCAGCACCCTCTAGCGTGGTAGCAGGAAAACACTTTTTTCGGAGATGGGTATATAAATTGCTCTGTATTTCAATAAGGAACTAAGCAATCGGGCTGAAAAAATGAATATCAACGCACAAGATATTAATAAATCTATGGTGAAAAATTTGTATTTATATCTTTATCTAGTTCTTCACAAAAAATTTCCAAAAAAAGCCACTGCAACCAGTGAGATTTGAACCGCGAGCTTCTGTATAACCGCTTGGCGCTCTAACCACTGAGCCATCCGGATTTTAAACCCCTCCCCCCCCCTTTAAATGAAGGAATAAAATAATTTCTTTCTACCTAACTTGTCCTGTTGAAAATTTTGAAAGTATATTTTTCGGAATATAAAAATCAATTATTGTTTATTGAAAAACCAAGCACACACTGACAAATGAAGATTGCTTTGGAAAAACACGTCAAACTTTGTGTTAATTTAAAAAATTTTTTGAAAAAACTAATTATAATTTGCTGATTTATTTTTAAGTTTGCTTTGTTTTATTTCTTTGCTTCATTTATTTTGATTAGGAGCGATAAAATCATTTCAAATTGTAAAACTTTCAACACAATTAGCCACAACTTACCACGTCTTACCGGTACTAGAACAATTTTTTGCCTTAGTGCTTTTTTGTTTTTATATTTTATTTTTTTTTTGTTTGTCAATTCGCATTAATTTCCAATTTTCATTGATTTTTCATGTCATGTGGAGTATTATATCGTCGATTTTATTATTTTATTTTTTTTCGTTTTTGTGTGTGTGCAGTTTGATGATTTTTTAGTTGTTTTTGAAGATATTTTGTCGGAGATTTTTTTATTTATTGGCAATATTTTGATTGTTTGAAAATAAAGAAAAAAAGATAGAGATGAAGAAAAATGGACATAGTTTATCCTATTTTTTTTTTTTTTTTTTTAATGGCAATGAAAAATGTATAAATTTCTCACAATATTTAATATATTTTTGGCTATAACGTTATTCCAATGGCTTTGTTTGACGCGAATATACCCTACGTCGTTGTTTCAAATTGAAAGTTATACAATTATATCCCTGGAGAAGTAACCTTGAATGGGAATCAGGGGAAAGGCTATAGGAAAACAGTCAAAAATAGTCAAATCGTTGTTCGTAGTTTGTCATCATTTATAAATATAAATAGATGCTAATTCCAACTACCTACAATAACTAAACTCTTAAGTTCATACAATATGAATACGAACGTGGAAAAATCTATATTAAAACTATTAAAAATCATAAAAACCAAAAGCAAAATGAATCTAAACCTACTGAGAAAGATATCTATTTTATTCAGATAGAAAAATTAAGAAAAAAAAACTAACCTACTTTAAAAGTGATCAATCTTATCAATCAAATAAACAAGAATGTGAAGAATAAAGCACATATAGATACATATGCACTTCGTAACCTTCAGATTGAAAACGGAGAAGTTCTACGAACTGATTAAGATATAGAAGTAGAATTAAATCAGTTCTAAACTAATTTTTAAGGACATTAAAAGAAAAAATATAGAAACGGCAAAGTATTATATTAAAAATAACAAAAACTAAAATTTTAACATTAAAGATTCGATTTGAATTTTTATTTTTAAAAATTGAATCTTACCGTCGGCTGATATAACAACACACATCCAATTAGCAACGCGTAATAATTTTTTGTTTTTATTGGGGGAGAGAGAAAAAATAGAATAGAATTGTCGATTATGTTAGGCAGGTTATGTTATATAATAACAGCAAATGCATAAATATATTCAGGACTACCAAAATTTGTGCATATGTTGTTTTTTAATTCGTTTATTGGGCCCTGGTTTTAAAAGCTAACCATAATAGCTCACAGATAAAAGATATATATATATCAAAGGAATAAAATTAAATCAATTATAATCCACTGACTCATGTCCTTAGTGCAGGGTTATTCAGTGCCCTTCCTTCGATCAAATTGAATAGTTTATTTTCGGAAACAAGGAATAGTAGAATGAAACATTTAAAAATAAAAAACAAGACCGGGGAATAATTAATTTAATTAAAACCTCTCAACTGACAAATACTAGAGGTACAAAAATAGTAGGATTAGCATTGCCTGTGCTATTATGCTTCCATGATATTTTCGTAATTCTACAATTCTTAGGGGTAGGTTCGGAGAAGTTAGATGGATTTTTTTTTCCAAGGATACGATAAACAAATGTGACTTTGTTAAATAAATTAAAAGAAATTGGAAAAGTAATTTTGATTTTCAACATACCTTCTTCTAGAGCATCATCTCCTTCCGACATGAGTTCATCATCCGAACAAATATTTAACACATTGACCAGCATTTCTGTTACCTGCAGTAGTAAAACACATAAAAAAAAAAATTTAATTTTTTTAATTTAATAAAATTAAAAAATTAATTTAATTTAAATTTATTTATGTAAAATATAAACATCTTCTTCTTTTTCTTCGGCCTTTGTCCCGTTCACAAGCGGAGTCGGCTCATTGTGATCGGCTTCGCCATTTGGCTCTATCGAATGCCTGATCTGGGTGGAATCATTTCTCCGAGGCTTGTGACTCAATCCGATCATCATGTTTGTAAGGATAGTACAGAGTACGTTGCCTCAAACCCTTCTCCTTTACCTGGGCTTGGGACCAGCATACTATGTTAATAGTGATATTGACATTCATAGTCTTCAATTTTCAAAGAAGCAACAACTTTGACGTAGTATAACTTTGTTAGTAATAGTGCGATTTCCACCAAACTTTGTACGATCATGCCTACATCACTGCAATTGTGGTGCTAGGATGAATTTAAGGGGGAGTTTTCAGCCAATTACAAAAAATTACAGTAATAGACTATTATTCATTTTATTGGAATGGATATCGGTATCGAAGCTATTTTGGAGCCCAGGCACCATATAGTGGCAGCCTCCTGATTTTTTTGTCAGATTTTTCGGTTTGGTAGTTTCTGAGAATGGCCCCCTTAAAGAAATGATCACTTTCAACCCCCCACACTCCCCACCTTTCCAACAAATGTCAAAACGGCTTCGAAAAGTACTAAGCGAAGCCTTTCATTTAATGTCCCACATGACTATATTTGATGGAAAAAAATTTTACACCCCAGCATGTATGGGGACCCTCCCTTAAATTCAACGTAAAAGGATGTATCTCACTGTATGTGTGGGCGTTCACAGTTCCCACTTTTCTACCAAATTTGGTGTCAATCCCTACAACTGTCTCCGAGAAAAATGCGTGTGACGGACAGACAGACAGACCTGTGCGGAGTTGGCAAATCTCCCATCAGGCGCGTCCCTTCGTGGGGATAAGGGAATGCTCGGCGGATGCGTAGGAATATGCACATATACGCATTTGGAGGTGTGCGTGTATGGGCATGCTTATGCGCAGGCCGGGTAGGTGGGAAGTAAATGACCGCCGTGGATAAAAATTGGCTATGGGAAGGATATCCAGAAATAAAACCAAACATGGAGGAACAGAAGGAGAATAAAGTTACGGTGCAGGGCTTCGGAAACCCAGTACCGGCGGCTTTTGGGAGTGGGCAAGCAGGCTCCCGGCCGTCGATATCCTTCAACTGCAGTGCCTCGGTGGCGGAATATTTGGCCACCGTTGCATCGAATACTACAAGTAGCCTGGAGAAAGAGGCATTTAAAAGAAGTACATCACTCCCGAGAATGCCTGTAACCCATAGTGGGGTAACTACACCTGGTCGGAACATGGCGCGGGACTTAGTGTTTGATCCATTTAAGAGAAGCTCGACGATCGCGCGATCCCCTCCGAAATCAACCTTGATGAAGGAAGGAAATCAGGGAAGCTCCCGGAGGGCTAATTAATACGAAAGCGCCCAATGGGAAAACCAAGCAGAGGAGCTATGTCAGACTCCGGACGAATCATCGTTTGCCCTACTCGGAGGTAAAATAGTAGAGTTGTCTGAATTTATTAAGGACAAACACAACGTGCACCAGACATTAAAAACATGGTCCGTACCATTCGTGTACTATATAATGGTGCCAAGGAATAAAAAAAATGCCTCGAAGAAATCAAGCGTCACCCAGGCAACACAAGTGACACCCCCTCAAAATACAAAGGGCGGTAAGCTTAAAAAGAGGAGTAGAGAGGGTGCCAACGATTCTTTCGGACGTGGAAAGGCAAAAAGGCCTCTCATTTGAAAAAGGGAAGTCAAACAAAGTTACCAAAATCGTGGAAACTGCGGCGCCGGCTCCAATCGACCCAAGGGAGGCAAAGCCTCACAAAGAAACTAAGGAAGCATGGACTAAAGTTGGCGGAAGGAAAAATACAACACAGAAAAGAAGATTACGGCCCGAATTAATCATCATCTCCAAAAAAGGGGATATGACTTACGCCGATATCCTTAGGAAAGTCAAATCCGATCCTGAGCTGATGGACCTAAGAGAAAACGTCAGCCGAATCAGATACTCCCAAAAAGAAGATTTGATGCTGGAGCTGAAGAAGTCTCCGGGCAAAACGGTGGAAAATTTCCTCGGCAAGGTGGAGAAGTCCTTAGGAGAAGAAGCTCAAGTACGGGCCAGAAAACACGAGATTGTCATACAATGTAAGGACATTGACGAAATCACAACCAAGGAGGATATCCGCGACGCCTTAGAAAAGCAGTGCGGACCACTTGGCTTGCAAGATTCCGCAATCAGAGGACTGAGGAAGACATACGGAGGCACGCATAAGGCAATCATAAGCTTACCAGCTGAAGGAGCGTTTAAACTGCTGGCGGCTGGTAAAGTAAAAATAGGTTGGGTCGTTTGCCGACTCAGGGAGCAGGTGTCCCTTAAGCGCAGCTTTAGATGCCTGGAATTTAGCCACATAGCGGCGAAATGCACCGGTGACTGTGACAGGTAAAAAAGTTGCAGAAAATGTCGGGGATATAAATCAACCTCAACCACTGTGTGGAAATCAAGCCATTCAAGAAGTGATGGAGTTTCCAGAAGTTGGATTCGTCAGGGCAAAAATAGCTGGTATTTATATATATAGTTGCTATGCTTCACCAAGCGCGACGATAACAGAATTTGAAGGAATGCTAGGTATGCTAGTCTCGGATGTAAGAAGTCGAAACCCCAAGATCATAACTGGTGATTTCAATGCGCTGGCCGTGGATTGGGGTAGTCACACTACGAACACCAGGGGCCGTAGGCTTTCGCGGAGCTAGACTTGGTGCTTGCCAACACGGGAAACGTTTCCACTTTTCGTGGGACAGGGTCGGGCTCAATAGTAGATCTGACATATGTGAGTACCACATTGGCGAGGAGAATGACATGGTTTGTCAGTGAGCATTATACTCACAGCGACCACCAGGCGATTTTCCTCCAGATCGAATATGGTCCATGCGTCGATGTGCGTTCCCGTGAGGCTGGAAACCGGGGCTGATCCGTGAAAAAAAAAAGATGTGCCGTGGTGACGTTGGACATCAAAAATGCGTTCAATTCCGCAAGCTGGGAGTGGAAAAAAAGTTCACTGGCTAAAACGGGTGTCCCTTGTTCTTTGACTAAGCTCCTCAACAGTTACCTTTCGGAGAGGACACTTTGGTACGACACGGATGAGAGATTCAAGCAGTACACCGTCACCGCAGGAGTACCACAGCGCTCAGTGTTGGGTCCTCTCCTGGGGAACGTCATGTACAATGGGGTCCTTGTCCTTCCCGTGCCAAAGGAGGCCACGATAATCGGTTTCGCAGATGATGTAGCTGTGGTTGTCGTCGCGAAACAACCTGAAGACGTTGAAATGTACGCTAACGAAATCATTAGCGCCATAAAAGCGTGGCTGGAGATGGTTCAGCTTGACCTTGCGGAACAAAAGACGAAGGTGGTCTTGATTACCAATCATAGGAAGAGGAATACGGTTAATATTCGTGTTGGTGGTCACGTTATCACTTCGAAGCTGGTTATCAAATACCTAGGGGTGATGATTGACGCTAAAATCAATTTGAAGGGACATCTGGACTAAGCCTGTGAGAAAGCGGCAAATACCAGCGTATCATTAGCGTGGATGATGCCTAACATTGGAGGCCCAAGATACAGTCGCAGATTACTTGTGGCCGGAGTGGTTCGCTCCACACTGTTATACGCGGTACCAGTTTGGGAGGAGCGTGTGACAGTAATCGGAGGAGGGTAAATATGACTTACTGCTTAGTGTCGCTAAGGGTGTGTAGCGCCTTCAGAACAATATCAGCCGAGGCAGCGTGTGTTATTGCGGGAATGATCCCAATAGACATTCTGGCAAGTGAGACACGCTGCCTGTACGAGACAAGGAAAATGAATCCTCCTGAAAAGGATGCAGAATACCGAAAGGCGGCAAGGCGAGAGTCACTGGAGAAGTGGTAGAAACGGTGGGACGATTCGCAGAGGGGTCGCTGGACCCACACTTTGATTCCCCGCATTGAGGAGTGAATCCGGCGACGACATGGCGAGATTAACTAAGATCTGACCCCATTCCTGCTAGGACATGGTGGTTACAGGAAGTACCTGCACCGATTCAGGCTGGATGATTCTCCCTTGTGTCCTGAATGTTGCTGCACACCTGAGGACCCGGAGCATGTTATGTTCCACTGTCCACGATTTCTCTCAGAAATGAGGAGTCTGGAAGACTCCCTGAAAACGAACCTAAGCCCGCAGAACGTCGTCGGGGAAATGTTGAAGTCAGAGGGAAACTGGTGTGCGGTGAACTCCGCAATCAAAAGGATATAAGAGGAACCTGGAAGAGCGGAGCGCGCAAGGAGGACGCGAGGATCGGAAGTCTTGGTCGCTTAAAGCGGAGTCCATTCCGCAAAGTAATGCTTTGCGGCGGTCCCCCGGGGAAGGAAAAAGGAGAAAGTCGCGCTGGTTTTAGTGGATGAGAATCCTCCAGTGTCATTGTAAGATTTCCACCTCCATCCATAAAAAAAAAGACAGACAGGCAGACAAACAGAGAGCATCCTTCAAACCCAACTCGAGCATGGGTTCTTTGCAGAATTCCTAGGCACTTGTGGAAGTCCACCTCGGTCATGTGGTAGTCGCCGGTGCCATGTTCAACATGACCTTTGCCGATGACTTTGATTTGACACTTCTCAAATCAGATTCCGTCCGACTATCACGGCTACTATTCGCAACTGACTTTTCAGATGGTAATGAGTAACAGTACGCAGCTTAACGTTATTTAAATACATCAAGTGTGTGAACCCGCACTTAGTACGTAGGTCATACTTTATCGCGGAACCATGCCCTCTAGCATCATTCAGTAGCCATGAAAACATAACATACTTAGAATTATCCGATTTAAGTCAAATATGCGCCGTTTCGTTCGCAAACGTGTTGCCATTTAGAAGGCAACTTTATTATCCCCCCTCCCCCCTCCTTATTTGCAAAAAACTCAGACAGCCAGTTTTCGCAAGCCTCTTTTGAGGCCAACTTAGTAGCACCGAGAGCGTTTTGCATGGTCCGGAAGAGATGGTAATCACTTGGTGCCAGGTCCGGACTATACGGTAGGACATCCTATCCGAACTCCCGTAGCTTCTGGCGGGTCATCACAGACGTGTGAGGCCGAGCGTGGAACAGAACACCATTCCTATTGACCAATCCTGGCCGCTTCTGGTCAATCGCCTGCTTCAAACGGTCGAGTTGCTCACAGTAGAGGACTGAATTGAGAGTCTGGCCATAGTTGGGCAGCTCATAGTGGATGATTCCCTTCCAATCCCACCAAACACACAGCAAAACCTTCCTGGCCGTCAATCCGGGCTTGGGGATGGTTTGGCCGGCTTGCCGCACTTCGACCACGATCTTTTTCACTTCAGATTATCGTACGGTCACCAGCCGCTTCAAAAATGGGTCGAATTCGTTCCGTTTCAGCAGAGTATCGCAGGCGTTGATTCGGTCCAAGAGATTTTTTTCCATCAACTCGTGTGGCACCCAAACATCTAGCTTTTTTTTGGAATCCAATCTTCTGCAAATCGGCCAATCGAACGAATGCTCACATACCGGTCTACTTGGATGATTTCCACGATTTCATCGGTTTCTACGACGATTGGCCTGCCAGTACGGGGTGTATCTTCGACATCCATTACACCAGAACGAAATCGATCGAACCAACGCTGTGCTGTGCGAATCTTTACAGTATTGAGCCCATAAACTTCACAAATTTTTTTTGGCCGCCTTCGTTGCATTTTTGCCTCTCAGGTAGTAAAAATGTAAAATATGACGAATTTCTTCCTTGGTGGACTCCATCTTTGACGCGCTATGACTTGAGACTGAAACGTACGATCATAACTGTCAAAGAGACACCTGTATTCCAGATTGTCGTATAGTATGACCCGATGCGATAAGTACAAGAGTTTGTTTGATAACAATTATTTTTTTGTATTTTTTCACTTACCTTTTCACCCACAAAAGGCAACGACCACGTAAACACATCCATGAAATTTGGAAGCCAATACGGATGTGGTGAACAATTGAATTGTCTAATATTCATGACATTATTTTCATACTTAAGAACTGCGGCCTGGAATTAATTAAAATGGAGAGAGATATGATTTCCAGAATTAATTAAAATACATCTCAACACTTACTTTATTATTATAAACATCCAGATAATTTGGTGCTGAGAATATTGTTATAAGTGATGGAAATCCCGTAGTTTGACTTTTCCTATACATTCGATAGCTGTGGGATAAAATGATAGGAATAAAATATAAATAACTGGAACGTTGCGATGTACAATTTTTAAAAGTAGTTTCACTTTTTTCATCTTATTATTAGGTTCTTGCATACGAAATGGCCGATTTGGCAATCAAGTGAAGTTAGTTGCGATTTTGTTGTATCAAACCACCACCAGTTGACGCTGTTGGTGTCGGATAATGAAGTATAAATACTCCTACATTTAACCAAGGAGTCATTTCAGTTTTGACCATCGTTGTGATAACAGTGAATGACAAGGAAAAAAGGATGGAAAAGAGCCAAAAACGTATACTTTTTCTGTATGAATTCAAACTCGGTCATAAAGCAGCGGAGGCGACCACGAACATTAGCAGCGCATTTGGAACTAATACGGTAAGTTAACGAACCACACGGCGGTGGTTCGAAAAATTCGGGTCAGGCGACGTAAACCTTCAAAGTGAGCCACATGGACATCCAGGACCATCGATTGATAGCGACGAGCTGCGTGTGCTAGGCTTATCCGACACACGTCAGTCTGTGAGAGACAGTGCAGAGAAACTGGGCATACACTATTCCATAGTTTCCCGGCACTTGCAACGACTTGGTAAGGTGAAAAAGCTCGACAAATGGATTGCGCAAGCCCTTACGGAGCAAAACATGGCGCTTCGAATGGACATTTGCAGTTCTTTACTCTCCCGCAACAGAAGCAACCCCTTTTTGCACAGAATTGTGACATGTGATGAAAAGTGGATATTATACGACAATTGTCGCCGCGCAATGGCTAGATGCTAATGAGCCATCGAAGCATATGCCGAAACTGTTTGGTGGTCTACAGTTGGAGTTATCCACTATTCATTTTTGGCACCTGGAGAAACGATAAATGCACAGAATTACTGTGCCCAACTCGAGGAAATGCACCAAAAATTGAGAACTCAACGGAAAGAGGAACAGAAAGGAGATGATTCCTCCTGACCCTGGATTTTTAGGGAGGCTCGAGATAAGTAGATTTTAACAAAATTAACTTGATAACGAAATTTCGGGAAAGGTGAATATCGTGCGGGGTGAATATTGTGTGGTCCTCCCCTACTTGCAAATTAGACAATCAATTTCATTTTTCTTCCCGTTCAGAGACGGGGTCTTGATCGATTGCGTCATTTTGCTTGACAAAGGCTTGATCTGGACGAAAAATCATCATCTGGCTACTTTGTAATTTGTGCTACGCAGAAGTCCAGCCTTGATTTTTAGACAACGATCGGGCTGAGTTGGTTAGTGTAAAGGGATACAGACTTGAAAGGACGACTCTCTGGACAACACTCTCTTTCCTTTCAATACTCTTTGATGTCACTTAGAGGAGTTCGGCTTCTTCTTTTCAAGGGACATTTTTATGAGGCGCTGCATTTAAGTTTCGGGGGCCGAACAGGAATCATTCCCTCGTTTCTTTTGCGATTTGATGACCGACTGATGAAGCTCACCATCGCAATCTGCAGTGATAGCCAAGCTGCATTGAGGGCGTTGAGTAGTCCTTCGACCACCCCGAAAATCGTTCAGGAATGCAGAAACCGTTTGAACTTTATCTCTAGATTCAATACGGTGGAACTACTCTGGGTATTTGGTAGTGACCAGTGATGCTTTAGCGAAACAGCGGTCAATCTCCCCTATGCCGGGACCGGAACCAGCAATAGGATTGTCAGTAGCATTGGCTACAAGAGTCCCACAATTACAGGTGGCAGAGCCTCAATGCTGCTCAACACACCAATATTTTCGTGCCAGAACTGAACATGCGTACCGCAAAGTTTATCCTGTCGAAAAGCAGGAGGACTTGTAGGTGTATTTTGGGCATCCTGACAGGCCATAATTCACTAGCTGGGCATATGTTCATAATAGGAATTACTCAAGATGATACGTGTCCCTCCTGTAATGCGGAAGCGGAATTCACGGACCTAATGGCATCGCATCTAAGCTCTAGAAACCGAAGAACTGAGGTCCAAAACTGTGGCTGAGTATGTGTCTCTACTGCGGGTATATGTGTCTCTACCGCTGTTCATCAAGAAAACGCCCTCTCATCAATCTCCTTTGTTCTTGTTATGGGCACTATAATACAGGAGGGTCTAACGCCCAGCACCTTATACACTGTTTTATGCAGATGATGTTTTCCAAGCATCTAATAGCAAAGATTATCTCGAGCAACTTGTCCGAAAATGGAATGATCTGAATTTCCATGAAGCGGGCACTATCGACGGTATTGATTTGCCCAGAAGTGAGCGATTTAAATATCTGGGGTCAATGTTATAAGTCAATGGAGAATTGCGTTATGAAATTACTTAACCCAACCGGGATGAAGAACTGGGTTCCACAACTGGTGTGCTTTGTGATCGACGTATGAATGAACATCTGAAATCTAAAGTTTACCGCAGTGTCATCCATCCTGTCACCGTCTATAGTTCCGAGTGTTAGCCGATTATAAAAGACAATGAACGGCACCTCGCGGTAATAGAAACGAAAAGATTAGGTTGGCGAAGTGGTTTAACACGCCTTGATCACATCTGAAATGAGGATGTCCGCAATCAATATGGAGTTGAGTCGGTGTGAAAATTGCGAGAGAGGCGTCTTCACGTGGTTCGCGTTAACAAGAATTCACTTGCCAAGATTGATCCTTGCATCGAAGTCGATGGGAAATGGCCAGAAGGCGGGCCGGAACAACAGTGGTTTAATAGACTGGATGTGGATTTGAAAGCCTCGCGAATGCATCCAGATCAGGCAAATGACAGAACCAAATGGCGCCGTCCCCGCTTGCGCACGTTCCTTGATATATGTTTTACCGAACTTTCGTTCGTATGAATTTAGTCTATATGATGATGACGTCATACACGTCTTAGAGCGCGATAAATACACAACTTTGACTTTCTAGAACTTTGTTAATAATAGGAGATTTCTTTTTATGGTAATATGCTATTACTAACTTTATTTGAGCAGATATGGGAATAGGATATCTTTTGAGGCCTAGATTTCGTATGGATGCACCATTATGAATTTTTTCAGATTTTTCGGAAGGATAGGTTCTGAGAACGAGACCTATTACATTTTTTGAGGCACACATTTTGAGCCCTTACTCCCCCATGCTTCATACATAATGAAAAAGTAGAATCAGTTTCGAAAAGTGCTAATCAAGCCCTTTCATTTGATATTTATGAATTTATATAAATTTTATACGCCCCTTCCGCATATCGGGGAGCCCCCCTTAAACCCAGCGCAAAATGATGCCACATGTTTTATGTAGACGAATTCACAAACCGCACATTCTCACCAAATTTCGTGACAATAGGATTAGTTACCAATTTAGGCTAGGGCTTTCTTGAAAAAAAATCACATCCACCTTTGAATGTTTTGTAGATGGACGTTTAGCAAAATTCTGACCGCATGCACCAGGGAAGAAATGAATGTACAGTACTCCCCCTTAGGCACGTAGCCCCCGAAGTGAAGAAGAAATTCCTAGGTTAGATTGAAGGAAAACACAGTCCATAGGCGACGATATAGCGGAAAACAGTTAACGTCGCCTGCATAGAGCAAACAGGGACAAGTAAGGAAGGGAGGAAGGTCGTTAATAAAAAATAAAAATAGCAAAGGACCCAGAATAGACCCCTGTGGGACGCCAGAAGAGGGGGAGAAGGAGGGGGAAGTACAGTCGTCAAAAGAGACGCGGCAGGATCGGTTGGAAAAGTAAGAGGCAAGCCATAAAACAAGTGGTATGGGAACGTTTAGGGACGAGAGTTTGGATAGTAATATCCTTTGATTCGCTTCGCGAAGTCAGTGTAAATGGTATGCACTTCTTGCCATGAATTTATACATTTGGCGACAAAGTTGGTAAAGTCAAGCAGGTTGGAGGCAGTGGACCTACGTTTAACGAAGCCGTGTTCCCCAACAAGTAAGCAGGATGAAGACTTATACACCTCGATGCTCATCCTGCCGAGACAAAGAGGATAATCTGATTTCCAACAGAATAGGTAGATTGTAGGGATGGGTTGCGTACTTTGATGAACTACTGAACAACCAGAACATCGGCGAGTTGCAGGTCCTGCCAAATGAAGACGGCGGACAAATACTGCCACCACCAAGTATGGGAGAAACAGTCCCTGCAATTCATCGGCCTCAAAACTATAAGTCGCCAGGAGCCGATGGAATTACAGCCGAATTAGTTAAATATGGATTCGACTAGTTACACCAAGTGGTTCACCAACTTATGCTCAAGGTGTGGGACAGCGAATCAATGCCTGACCGCTGGCAGCGAGGCATTATCTGTCTCATACATAAAAAGGGAGATATCACACACTGCAGCAAATATAGAGGTATCACGTTGCTGAGTACCATCTATAAGATATTCTCAGCTATCTTGCTAGCCCAGATAGCCCCATACGCTCAGAACATCATTGGTCCATACCAAAGAGGCTTCACTCCAGGCAAATCAGGAACCGATCAGATTTTCTCCCTGAGGCAACATCTATTCATCGACTTTAAAGTCAGGGTAAAACTGTGCAGAATTCGGTATCCCAACAAAATTGATAAGAATGACTAGACTGACCCTGACCAATGTGCGATGCCACATAAAAGCAGCAGGATCACTCTCAAGGCCATTCGACATCAACAACGGTCTATGACAAGGGGATGCCCTATCATGCGTCCTTTTTAACCTGGCGTTCGAGAAAGTGATCCGTGATGCTGAGGTAAATGCAAGAGGTACGATCCTCTTTAGGTCCACCCAACTACTGGCCTATGCTGACGATGTCGATATCATGCGAAGAACCGCCCGAGATCTGCCTTCATCTAAATCGAGCGGGCGGCTATCAGGGAGAGATCTTGGGCTGCACATCAATGAAGGCAAGACAAAATATATGGTGGCAACGTCAGCACTGAAAACGAACTAGCCAACAACATCAAACTGCATTGGTCAAAAGGGAAGAATAAGGATAGGAGAATACAACTATGAGACCGTTGATAATTTCTCCTATCTAGGGTCGAAAATCACAACCGATAACAGCTATGTTGATGAAATCCACGTACAGTTGCTGGCAACCAACAGAGCCTATTTCAGTTTACAAAAACTGTTCCGCTCGAAGGGTCAAAGCTCCTACTGTACAAGACAATGATCTTGCCAGTCCTCATGTATTCCTTGGAGACTTGGATTCTTCGCAAGAAAAATTGCGAACTCTTGGCCGCGTTCGAGAGAAGAATCCTCCCAAGAATTTTTGGCCCCTAACATGAGGATGGACAATTCCGTAGCCTACATAAGGACGAAATCTATGAGTCATACCATGACCTTCAGGTTGTGGATAAAATCTGGGTCAATAGGTTCTGATAGGCGGGTCACTTAATCCGTATGGATGAGGATGATCCAGCCCGGAAAATCTATAAGGGCAATATCTATGGTAGAAAAAGAAGACGAGGCAGACTCTGCCTAAGATGGAGCGATGGCGTAGGTCAGGACGCCAGACAGCTTTTAGGGATAGCGACTTGGACTTAGCAAAGCTATTACGTTCGGTTGCTAAAAAATTACATGTTATAACTTCCTACTCTTCACTTTCAGAACAATGGTTATCTAAAGGAAGAAGGGTGTTGGCCCGTAAACATTTCAGTCTGTAGCAAAACCGGGTACAAAAAACTGTGTCTGAAAGAAGTAGGGTTCCAGTTGCGCTAGGAAATTGCACCCTCCTCGGGGAGCCCTTCCCCCTTAAACTCAATACAAAATGGCAGCATTTGCTATATGTAAAGGGATTCCCACGAAATTTCGTGACAATCGGTCCAGTTGTTTCCGAATAAATTGAGTGTGACAGACAGACAGACAGCCAGACATCGAATTGATTCTAATAAGGGTTTGTTGAATGAATTGATACTTTAAAAGTGGGCATACGAAGCGAACACTATATAGTAAATTTATGAACATATAACTTACCCTGCGTCCTGCGCTTCGTGGGCTCGAATGATCGATAATAAATTATTATTTTGTAAGAAATCACAACAGGCTGCGTAACTGTAAATGAATATTAAGAAAAGTTCTATATGTAAAACGTTTCTTTTTCATGTGCAGAAGGGTAGAAAGTATTACAATTTGATACCATAAAATAAGGATCGAATTAGTACTAAAACTTTGAAAATATTTTTCAATGACAATTCTATTTATATCACTATCTATAATTTATTGGTTTTTATTAATGTATAATTACTCTTTGTGAGAACAAGAATTGGATGAAAACTAAATATAATAGTACTAAATAGAAGCATAATTACTCAGTTTGTGAATGAAATGTTATTACTTGAGTTGGCAAATAAAACTTTTTGGGGGCTATTTAATCCAAATTAATTTTGTTCAATTCACCTGTAAAAGTATGAACAACCTCTAACTGAATTGTGTGAATAGAAATCAGCGTTCTTTTCATTGCCGAAATCATCTAGTGGATCGGACCACAGCAAATCACACATTGGTCCAAATGCTGGAGGCTCTTTAAACCTATCAAGCTGAAAAGAAAGTAGAATATAATTTCATCAATATAATAAAAATGTTTATATATGGAATTTAGAAAGTGAACAAAGTCATCTTTATATCCTCACAAAAAGAGAATATGTATTTTCATTTGATTGAAAGAAGGACCATCTTAATTTGAAGAAAAATAATATAAATAAGAAACAAAACAGAGACCGAATTAAAAGTAATATTCAAAAATGACAAAGGAGTAAATATATTTTTTTAATCAATAAAAAAACAAAAAGAATCTACAACTATGTACTACATAAATAGCACAATATTTGCTATAGGTGCAAATATAGTTGTATTTTTATTTTATTTTTATAATTTATCTCTTCTCCTCTTTTACTTTTATCTAATTTTCGTTTTATTCCTTATCTAATTTTTATCTTTTATATATTCTTCCTTATTTTGTACACATATTCCCGATTTTATAGAATTGTTATTTCATATGATTTGTTATTTATTTTTTATTTCATTTTGTCAAAATTTAGTCTTTTATTTTTGGTTTTTTAGACTAAGGAAAACTATAAAAAAAGTAAAATGAAAATTTTATAATAAAAAAATATCAAGAAAATGACAGAAATAAATGTGACTGCACTCAGAATAGATAATAAGAGTATCTTATAATACATTCAATTATATAACCATAGAAATATAATACAGACAAAATATAATAATATCACACATACCCTTCGTATATCATCTAACTCATGAATTTCCGGAGATAACCCGCCATGTACACATAAAAATTGTTGATTCATTAGTGCAGCTAATGGTAAACAATCGAATGCTTCCATACATGCATCATATACTCGCTCTGAATATTTTATTTTACCTGTGAATAAGATGAAAAAATGGATGGCATATAACATATTAATAAACACTATTATCTGTATTTTTGTTATTAATTGATATTATTAATATCCTAAGTTAAATTGGAGGTTGAACTAGAACTGAGGGTTAAGGAGACCTGCATAGCCTTCTATGCCTGCAAGAGAACCTTTGGAAAGAAATAGGGTATCCAGCCGAGGATGGTTCTTTGGATGTACACCGCTGTAGTGCGATGGATCAAAGATGGCCTATAGAGTCGGCTCGGGGGTTTTCTCGAATACACACGGTGTATCCAAGTTGTATGGTCTCCCAGGTTTCGCCAGGCAGGTGGAAGTACTGGCGATGTTGGAAGTCTGTCGATGGCTGGAGCGTGATTCGAGCCCCAATCGTAACATAGCCATTCTGACCGACAGCCAAGCGGCCATCAAGGTCTTGTACTCAACGACGACATCTTCCCGGCTGGTGGGGCAGTGCAGAGACGGGCTTAACCGTCTGGGTGGCATGCTCAAGGTCACTCTCCTCTGGGTTCCCGGGCATAGGAACGCTATGTGGCCAAATTCCAGGCATCTAAAGCAGCGCTCAAAGGACACCTGCTCCCTGAGTCGGCAAACGACCCAACCTATCCACGGCAAGCGCATTGAAATCACCAGCTATGATCTTGGGGTTTCGACTTCTTGCATCGGAGACTGACATACCTAGCATTCCTTCGAATTCTGTTATCGTCGCGCTTGGTGAAGCATAGCAACTATAATATATATATAGATACCAGCTATTTTTGCCCTGACGAATCCAACTTCTGGAAGCTCCATCACTTCTTGAATGGCTTGATTTCCACACACCTTGCCTGTTACATCTGCAGTCCAGGCACCGCTCTTATTGTTGCCATAAGGTTCGCTGATTATGGCAGCTTCGATTCCCTTCTCATAGATGGTCTGCGAGAGAAGGTCTTGCGCTGCCCCGCAGTGGTTGAGGTTGATTTACTGCATTCAAGGCTCCCCTAAACACTGTGCATCTGCTGCTGCCTGCAACGTGCCGACAGTCGACGCCCTCTTTTTTCTTGCAAAGAATACTTTCAGGCTCAGCCTTGCACTCCCTGAACATATGGCCTTCTCCCCGACATTTTCTGCAACTTTTTGACCTGTCGCAGTCACCGGTGCATTTCGCCGCTATGTGGCCAAATTCCAGGCATTTAAAGCAGCGCTTAAAGGACACCTGCTCCCTGAGTCGGCAAGCGACCCAACCTATTTTTACTTTACCAGCCGCCAACAGTTTGAACGCTGTTTCAGTTGGTACGCTTATGATTGCCGTTTGCGTGCCTCCGTATGTCTTCCTCAGTCCTCTGATTGCGGAATCTTGCAAGCCAAGTGGTCCGCACTGCTTTTCTAAGGCGTCGCGGATTTCCTCCTTGGTTGTGATTTCGTCAATGTCCTTACATTGTATGACAATCTCCTGCTTTCTGGCCCGTACTTGAGCTTCTTCTCTTAAAGACTTCTCCAACTTGCCGAGGAAATTTTCCACCGTTTTGCCCGGAGACTTCTTCAGCTCCAGCATCAAATCTCCTTTTTGGGAGTATCTGATTCGGCTGACGTTTTCTCCTAGGTCCATCAGCTCAGTATCGGATTTGACCTTCCTAAGGATATCGGCGTAAGTCATATCCCCTTTTTTGGAGATGATGATTAATTCGGGCCGTAATCTTCTTTTCTGTGTTGTATTTTTCCTTCCACCAACTTTGGTCCATGCTTCCTTGGTTTCTTTGTGAGGCTTTGCCTCCCTTGGGTGGATTGGAGCCGACGCCACACTTTCCACGATTTCTTTGACTTCCCTTTTGCCGGTGAGAGGCCTTTTTACCTTTTCGCGTCCTGTGAGGATCCGAAAGAATCGTTCGCACTCTCTCTACTCCTCTCTTCCTTTGGATTTTGAGGGGGTGTCACTTGTGTTGCCTGGGTGACGCTTGATTTCTTCGAGGCATTTTTTTCTTCCTTGGCACCACTGTATAGTACACGAATGGTACGGACCATGTTTTTGATGGCCTGGTGCACGTTGTGTTTGTCCTTAATAAATTCAGACAACTCTACTATTTTACCTCGGAGTAGGGCGAACGATGATTCGTCCAGACTCTGACATAGCTCCTCCGCTTGGTTTTCTCATAGAGCGCCTATCGTATTTTTTAGCCTTTCGGGAGCTTCCCTGATTTCCTTCCAAGGTTGATTTCGGAGGAGATCGTACGATCGTCGAGTTTCTCTTAAACGTATCAAACACTAAGTCCTGCGGCATGTTCCGAGCAGGTGTAGTTACCCCACTATGGGCACATAACCGTCTGGGCGGCACGCTCAAGGTCACTCTTCTCTAGGTTTCCGGGCATAGGAACATAGAGGGGAATGAGCGGGCTGACGGATTGGCCAGGCAAGGGTCTGCTCTTGGTAGTCCCTCGGCAAATGCAGTCGGTGTTCCGCTGGCGGCTGTCGGGGGCCAAGTCTACTCACACTACCTAGCAGCCCCTGGCCTGAGATGGCAAAGGCTTACAAGCTGTGTCAAGTCAAGGTGAATTTGGCCCGCTTATAACATAGCCCGGTCAGGAGAGCTCCTGTGCCAGACGCGTGCAAATGCATTCAAGATTACAGCGGTCTGCAGGGGGCACTGGCCCATAGAGGACCATGCCGCTAGGCCCGGCTTACCCTACAACTCACATTGGCGAAGCTGCGGAGAAGGAAGGGAAACCCTCATGCACTTTCTCTGCGATTGCCCAGCTCTGGCTCGAGTCAGGCTGCGGACACTGGGTAAACCATTCTTTGGGGACCTCAGAGAGATTTCTGGCTGCAGGGTGGGAGAGCTGCTTTCCTTCGTGAATGCTACGGGCTGGCTCTGAAGATCCGAGCCGGCTGGACTCTGCCTCCCTGCTCCCATAACAACAGTCACGGTCTTAGGAGTTTGTGGCATCAAAACGGCGCATCAAAGCGCTTCTCGGAGCGGCCACTGATACCTACCTACCTACATAAGAGAACAACTAACATTTGGCACCCATTTTCGAGACGCTATTCTCAAGGCAGAGGTTAAGTAACAATGTCCTGGACGGAACCAACAGCTGTCACGAGAAGCTTTGGACCAGTTGAACCAGTGTCGTAACATGCCATAATCATATACAAGATAAGGATATTTGGATGGCCTTTGATCGAGCGGTTGCGCGATCCAGATGAGCCGACCTCGCTTCTGAATGGCACAAAAGCTGAAGAAGAAGAAGATTAAACAATGGTTCCAAATTCCTTTGGATTTTGTTAATCAGCACATGGAGGAAAGGTAAAGCAACAAGTTTGCTGATATCAACACACCAACTAACGCAAAGCGGTGTTATCTCAGAGGATGGGGGAAATAGAAGCGGCATTTCATCACCACGATGCGAACTCTTGGCCGCGTTCGAGAGAAGAATCCTCCGAAGAATTTGAGGATGGAAAATTCCATAGCCTACATAACAACGAAATCTGTGAGCAATACCATAACGGTCAGGTTGTGGATAAAACTCGGCACAACAGGTTACGGTGGACGGGTCACTTACGGATGGATGAGGATGACCCAGCCCGGAAAGTTTATAAGGGTAATATCTATGGTATGGTTGTTGCGCCGTTGATGATGATGATGAAATTATGCATAGGAGAGGTGCTCAAAAGTGGCGGTGAGGAAGACGGGGCGACAATCCTGTCGGCTGAATCAAAACCAAGTGGCCGAGGAGCACCTCGATAGTGGTGACACCGGAAGACGCTGTACTCACTTTGGCTTGCCGGCCGTGATGCAGTACGCGAATGCTCCGAAGGCCTAATCGGGGCGATCAGACCCGCGTCTGCACGAAATCTCACCAGGGGTACACTGGTACCATGGGAATCGGGATAGCCCCTGGACTCTCATACTTCAGGTGAACTCCCGTTGTATGTGAGTACAACTCGGTTGTTTGCGGTTGGCCCCTAGTGGGAGCTTCGAGCCTCGGCGTGGTGTTGCGTTTCAACACGGGTACCGTACTCCTTAGGTCGGTAGAGATTTAGGTAGGTCTTGCATCCACCAGTATGAATGCTAAGCCATGCATCGGGTATAGACTGGTACCGTTGTTGCTTGTCACAGCGGGGCTCCGATTGTGGTCGCAAAATAAATCCGTGTCTTAAGAAGACCGTGGGATTAAGTCTTCCAGACAGGTGCTCAGGTACAACCCTCAAGGACTCACTGTGCATAGGAGAAAGTGTCCAATATTCGCTGCTTGCGGGTAACAGTAACAGCAATTAATAGACTAGAAATTTCCTTCAAAAGCACTGGGACTAGGCACAATTAAAGGCAGTAAAAGCTAACTCAAGAAGAAGGCTGATGAGTGGATGGGGGGGGGCGTTGGGGAAGCATAGTCACAAGCTGATTATCACAGGGATGGTGAAATCCAAGTAGATGGAATAAGATGGAAGTACTGGTTTAGGCTAAGTGCACCAGTGGCATTCATACCAGTGGATACTAAGCCTATCCAACAAATTGTCGTATTTTGGTCCCGGAAACCGGTTGGAAGATAACGCAACTTCACGCGAAGCTGAGAGAACTTTTCTCTCCGAATTGTACCGCCAGCTATATAGCACCAAAGCAGAAATTTGCTACATGCTCCTTACAGTATCCGCAAACATTGAAGGAGCTTTTGAAAAAGGACCGATGGTATCCTCCTCAAATCATTTCCCATACAAGACAGCAGCCTGAATTTGTGTCAGGCAGTAGACTTCTGGAGAAACACTTAAAGTCATCCTAATAGCTGCAATTTAGAAGCAACAATGCGTTCATACGATATCTTCCCGTAACGTCCCCGCTGGATCTAATTGAGAATGGATTTTTTGGTCATGGACGTGAAGGAGGAGCAACGAGTTTGCGTGAAATTTTCCGCTGAATTAGGCTTGTCTTACCCTGATTTGACTCAGGTGCTCATTCACAGCTGAGTCGACTGGTATCCGACGACTAACCACAATACAAATTCCACTGCCATCAGTGAGATTTGAACCACAACCTTCTGCATGACAGTCTTGTGGTCTAATCACTCAGCTCTCCAGACAGGAAGGAAAGCGGAACATCAACGGAAGATGACCATTGTTCAGGAAGGCTTTCAACCTCAATTTGCGCCTTTCATGTGGCCAAAGTGAATACCCTTGTGCGCTCCAATCTTCGTTTGATGATTCGAGAAATGGCGGAAGGAGAGAGTCATGTAGGGAGATTTTGACCGAAAAATTGGAGATGAGAAGGGGTGCAACCAAGTTCATTCCACAGCTGATGACAGAGGATCAAAAGGCTCATCGCCTGGAGGTTTGTCAAGAGCTCTTAGAAATGGCGAATGCTAACAAAAACTTCTTGAAAATCATCATTACATGTTACGAGTCTTGGGTTTATAACTACGACATGGAACTAAGGTGCAGTCGTCCCAGTTAGATGAGACCAACCATTAAAGTGATACTCACTGTTTGCTTCGATTCGAAGGGTGTCATCCATCATGAATTCCTCTCACAAAGTGAAACAATCAATCGTTGTTGATACCTCCAAATCCTGAGAACTTTACACCAAGAGATTCGCCAGGACTGTCAGCAATAGGCGAGTCGTTTTTCCACCACGAAAACGCGCTCCTCATTCGCTAGTTTTTTGCCAACAACACGATGACAACCCTTCCATAAGCCCCCATTTCTCCTGACCTGGCTGACCGCGCACCTCGAGACCAACAACATTCTGTCTGAGGAGCAGAAAGGCTTCCAAATTGGGTTAAGGGGTTGCAAAGAGCAGTTGGCACTGAACCCCCTTTCATGAATACTGAATGATGCTAGAGGGCATGGCTTTGCAATAAAGTATGGTATGGTGGTACTTAGATGCCATCAAGTTGTATGCTTCTACTGACGACCACCTTTCAAGTTCGTTTGCGACTAGGAGACGTGTTCAGCCGTGACATTCGGATGCAATTTGGATTAGACAAGTGATCTGGAAAACGTCCTGCGGCGGATACTGACTACTTTCTTCAAATTCCGAATGCATCATCCAAACTTTGCTCTGTAGTGGATGACTCGTGACATCGGAGGTAGGTGCGTGGTTAATGTGGCGGCACAGAATCACCGCGCACGGCAACAAATACCACAACGTCATCTGCACGACCGACCAGGCGCGAATATCTCTTCTGGAATGTCGAAACTTAGCAGAATATCGTAGGAAACGCTCCAGAAGTCCGGGTCTAAAGGGAATCCCTGTGCTACTCCCGATGTGATCTCCTTCCTCCTCCTCACCTAGCATCTCATAGAGCAGGTAGCGGTCTTTCTGGTAATCCCTCAATATCTGCAAGGGGTAGCTAGACATTCTGAAAGTATTGTCCAGTATGCCTACCACATCTGTCTATCTTACCGAATTGAAGGCATTTCTGACATCAAGTGTTATAAGGAGCACTACCCGTCGAGATCGGCGAATGAACCATAACAGCATCGACCGTGGGCTTCCCGGCTCTGAACGCAAACTGCCTTGGGGATAAGTGCCTGGTAGCGCGGTTGGCTTCAGCGAGTCTACACCTGATGAACTTGTTGGCACTTTCGTGGCCGTTTCAAGCATCCACAGCGGTCCGTATGCAGACAACAGCTTCGGGTCTTCTTTTCCTTTGCTGATAAGCGCCAGTCTCACCTCCTTCAAGCAAGCTTTGAATGCCTCGAGAAGTAAGTCTCGCCTTAAGCGGAACACCAGTTTGTAAACTTCCGCCGGAATGACATTAGGACCTGTCGCCTTCTTGGTTATTCTAGCCCCCTGGTTGAAAATTTAAGTTCATCAGGGTTTGGCAGAAGATGAAGCAAAAGCCTAATGACCAAGCTTTAGGAAATGCAGTACATTTATCTATCAAGGACGCGAAATATTGTGGGACAGCAGATCTTCAGAAACGTCCCAGAAAACCAGGAAAAATCGAAGATTTTCATGACTTGTATAATGAGCCAGGTGGTCGACAATAGCCAAAAGGACTATTCAGATTGGCTATCGCCATTTCCAAGGGCATAGCTACCGCATAAAAATGAATAATGGCGAAGTTTGAACCTGCAGTTATCCGGGATGAAACCATCGGGGGCGAGAAATCCATGATGGATTTCATCCACGACCTCATTGTTTTTCAGTCTGCGGTGGTTGTGAAGTGGGGCTTACGAAGCTCTCGGATAACTAGCACCACGTTGGATAGAGAATATCGCTGAACACCGGAATATGATTTAATTTTTCGAACGACCGGAAAGAAGGGATTATGATGACAAATCGGAAAAGCACCAGGCGTTTTTTTTTTGGGGTGGGGTAGGTGAATGCATTTTCGCACACAGTGTTGGACTCCCGATTCGGTACGCCGTCGGACTACCAACTAAACACCTCCCCATCGTCAGAGAGCTAGCCTGGAACCGTTTGTCACATTACTTCCGGCTAGTCCCCGAACTCTCCCGCCTTGCGGAGCCTTCAGATCAGGGAATTCTTTTCACCAACGGAAGGGGAGAGGAGGAAGGGAACTGTCAGTTCAAGGAGTCCCCTGCCATTCGGCTCCTCCACCGGTCGAGTTCTATCTTCTTAGCAACGAGAAGGGCCCGAACGTAATGGGCAACACGGTTCCAGCTGTCAGCAGTCCTCAGCATCTCTTCGACAATGTTGTCTGGAGAGAGATCCCCTGTGTTTAAATAGAGCTGCTGACGAACCCCATCCCACCTTCAACAAGAAAAAAAAGTGTGGTGGGCATCGTCCACAACTCCATTGCAAAACACACAATCCGGAGAAGCGACTTTCCAATCTTGTGCAGGTAAGACTGAAAATTTCCATGCCCACTTCAAAATTGGATAAGGAAATAGTCAGTCTCACCATGCTTCCGATTCAGCCACGCACCTAAGTTGCCGATGAGCCGTGCAGTTCATCTGCCTCTAGTTTCATTTTGCCAAGAGAGCTGCCACTCGTCTAGAGTGTGTTGCCGTTGAATATGGCCTGACGCTCCCTAGCAAGAAGGGCAACGGGGATAACTCCAGCGATCACCATCACAGCCGGTTCAGAGACTGTGCGGTACGCAGACGCCACCCGTAAAGCTCCCTGTTTCTGTACTTGCGCGAGGCGTTTACGATATACCTCCTTGTTAAGAGCGCCAGCCCATACCTCTGCGCCATAGAGCAGGACAGACTGCGTTGGACTCATCAGGAGACGTCACCTGCTAGACGTAGGACCCCCAATGTTTGCCATTAGCTTACTTAACGCCGAAACTCCAGCTGCAGTCTTGTTCGCTGCTGCTTGGATTTGCTCGGAAAAGCTCATCTTTGAGTCAAGAGTCAACCCGAGGTACTTTACCGCTGATTTTGACTCGATTATCGACTCGCCGAACGATATGGGACGCAGGGTCGGAATTCACTTTTTAGTCAGGATGACTACTTCGGTTTTTTCCAGAGCAAGGTTGAAACCATAAGTAGTCATCCATCCGCTTATCCGTCCGAGTCTGATTTGCGCCTGTTCGACAGTGAGTCCAGCAACAAGCGCTGCGACATCATCTGCATAGCCGACCAGGCGCGACTCTTCTGGCATGTCCAGTTTAAATAGACTGTCATAGGTAGCGTTCCAGAGGTCCGGCCCTAGGATGAATCCCTGTGCTACCTCCGACGTGACCTCCATCCACCTTTGACCCTCTAGTGTTTCATAGAGCAGGGAGCGGTTCCTCAGATAGTCCCTCAAAATCCGTAAGAGATAGTTCGGCACGTTGAAGGTATTGTCGTTGTACTATGACATAACTTGCCCGATGCGGTATGAGGAACGCGCGATTTGATTGACAACTCATATCGATTGCACTGAGGCTTCCTTGCAATCAAAACAACGCACTTTTCAAACCTGATTGCCGTTTTTTCGCAATTTATGCAGCTTTTAACAGTATTAGCCGCCACGCTATCTCTATTATATACGTACCTCCCGCTGGAAAGGGTCCGGGTCATCCAGGTGACGTCAAAATGTCGACGAGAGACAGTTAAGCGTACTACTGAGTTTCCTTGCTCCAGCACCAACGGTCTTAATTCAATTTGGCCTGTATGTGCCAGGCCCGCTGCCAAATCATACAATCTAGGTCGTTGATTTCGACACCTCTCGCATAATACTGATTTCAGTGTTGGCCAACTCATATGGCTCATTAAGCAGTGATGCAAAACAGTACATGTAAGTAGAACTAACTTTTTTGGCTAACTAGCGGGTCCTACGCGTCCATGTTACTATGGTCATGTTGACATGTTGATAATGAAACACTCCACCGAGATGGAGCCCCCTTTTTCCGTGAATTTCACGTTCCAGATCTTAACCGAACTAAGAAGCAGCTGGGTTGTAAGTGCAACTCAACTCTTGAGGTGACCGAAGGTCTCTGTCGACCTTGTGAACACAACCATAACACCCATGAAATTCCCACTAGGGGGCCAACCGCAAATAGCCGGGCTGAGAACACATGCCCTAAGAATTCTCCTGAGACATATGAACTCAGAGGACTATCCTAGTTCCTCTGGATATCCTCTGGTGGTCACTTTCGTGAGATTCTACGTGACTAGTACACTCCGCGAGATAACAGACTCTATAGTCTGTATGAGGCCTGCCCCTTTAGAGTATTTTGGCATTGGAGTCATTCCCCTATATGCCCATTCGGCGTAGCCGTTTTGGAGAAAAATGCGTGTGACAGACAGTAAACTGATTTGATCAAGATTTTGTTTTACACAAAATGAGCAAAGGCGCTATTACATCATTCTTTTAAGGTTGGTTTTTTTTATTTAGGATAAGTAACCTTATTTTCTTTTATCCTGGCAATTTTCGAGAATTAAATTATTTTTTTAATTTATTTTATTTATTTTATTTAAATTTATTTAATTATTTAATTATGTCTAAAATACTTAAAAAAATGGTACTTACATTCTTGCTTAAAGGTGAAATATTCTGTTAAATGTCGACACTCATGATTGCCACGTAATAGAAATAATGTTGTTGAATAACATAATTTTAAAGCCCATAAATACAGGACACACTAAAATGGAGAAAAATAAGGGATCACTTTTGTTAGGGGTGAAGAATAATAATAAATATTTTTCAAAAGATTTAAACTACTCTAATTTTTTTTGTTAATAAAATCTCTTAAGAATTTGATATATAAATATAAAAGTATTTTCAAATATTATTTTGATTGATAAGAATGAATTGTAAATAAATGTGAATAATAAATTTAGACAAATAATAAATATAGAAAAATAATAGAGAAAAACGACAATAAATAAACATAAAACTTAAGGCAGCGATATATCATTAGTAACAATCAATTGAGTAAATATTTCTTATACTCATTTATTACTTTTAATGATTTTAATTATTATTTTTGAATTTCTGAACGATTAATAAAAAAATAAAAAACAAATAAATAATATTTTTCTTTGTATTTGGTTTTTAATTATAATTTCTGACTTCAATTCTATTCGGCTTTGTCATTATATTTAAGGAATTGCAAAAAAAATAGAAAAACGATAATAAAGAACTAAAAACAAGTCTGGAATGTAATTATAAATTTATATAAATAAAAGCTCTTCAAGTTTTTATCTAAATAAATTATCAATAACTATTTTTTTTCTTTCACTTCTACGTAATTTCATACTTTTCATGATTTTAATGTGTAATATAACCATAAATGTCATTATATTCATCTATTTTGTTTTATATTTATCACTTGTGCTTGAAATGGTTTATTTTAATATAAAAAAAAAAAATAAATAGTTGATTTTTTCTGTTTTGTTTTCTGATCAAACCTCAATGCTAAAATAACCTCGATCTACGTAGTCACCGAGAAAAAGATATTTTGTCGTTGAAGGTGGTCCGCCAACTTCAAATAATTTCATTAAATCATAAAATTGCCCGTGAATATCACCACACACTGAAATAGAAGAGAAAAAATAATTAATTAATTAAAATAAATGAATTATTAAATATTCAAAATCTTTAATTACTTCGGCTTGGATTCGGAGCGCAAGGCGCGAATCAGATTGTCACATCATAGATAATGGAGACGGCTTTGAACATCGGTTTGGTCGTTAGCAAAAATATGGGAACCTTCCAATTCGGGGACAAGTTTTAGTAGCAGTTCAGGCTCATGTAATCTACTTGAGACGATTGGAGATATCGATTTGGAGAGTATTTTGAGCCGTGGGCATTATAAAGAGGCGGCTTCATGATTTTTTTTTCAGATTTTTCGGTTGAGTAGTTTCTGAGAATGGGTCCGTTAAAGAAATCATTACTTTCCCCCCCTCCCACTCCCCGCTTTTCTAACAAAACTCAAAACTAAGACCGTCTTCGAAAAGCACTAATTAAGACCTTTCATTTGATAGCCCACATGACTATATTCGGTAAAAAAAAATTGTACACCCTCCTTTTACATGTATGGGGACCCCCCTAAATTTCAACGTAGAAGGATATCACTTACTGCATGTCTGGGGGTTCACAGGTCCCACCTTCTCACCACACACAAATTTCGTGTCAATCGATATGGCCGCGTTTCTGACAAAAGTGCCTGTCACAGACAGACAGACAGACCTGTTAGGAGTGGCCAGATCTCCCATCGGTGATTGCTGGTGATTTCAATGCTTGGGCCCTAGAGTGGGGTAGCAGAGAATCAAATGCTAAGGGGCGCAGTCTATTAGAAGCTTTTGCGCAGATGGACATAGTTTTGGCTAACGAAGGTGCTGTAAACACCTTTCAGAAAGGGGGGTCAGGTTCGGTTGTAGACCTGACTTTTATCAGCCCTTCCCTAGCGCATGGTATGTCCTGGTGCGTCAGCGAACGCTACACCCACACCGATCACCAGGCAATCTTCTTTGAGACATGTGTCGAGCTACAGGGCAAAGAGCTATCATGCCCGAAACCGAAAAAGGTTTCAGGCTGGTCTGCAAAATCTTTGGATGAGCAAACCTTCATACAGGTGTGGTTAGATCAACCTGATAAAGCAGGCGCCTCTACGGAAAGAGCCGTCCATCTGGCTCAATGCATCGCCAAAGCATGTGACGCGTCCATGCCTAGGAGTTGCTCATTCCCCAGTAGAAGACCAAACTACTGGTGGAATGATGAACTGACCGGTCGTCGATCAGCCTACCACCGAGCCAGAAGAGCGGCTCAGAGGGCGATAGGTAGAGTCGAATAGGGACAAAAAGAGCTCGCCTATAAAGCAGCCCGAAAAACCCTCAAGCTCGCCATCCAGCGAAGCAAGAGGAAATGCTTTAAGGAGCTCTGCTCAGCAGCGGACATAAACCCGTGGGGGAGTGCTTATAGAATAGTGATGGAACGATTCAGAGGCCGCTCCTCTCCGCAGATCACGTGTCCCACCCTCTTGCTGAAAATCATCCAGGGATTATTCTCCCAGCAAGAGGAGAGCACCGACATATTCCAACCACCTCTGAATGTGACGACAATTCCTCCAGTCACCAGAGACGAACTGTTGGAGATCTGCAGCAGAATAGGAGACAATAAAGCCCCGGGCCTGAACGGAGTACCGAATAAGGCCCTTAAGCTTGCCGTGAAATCCAGGCCGGACATGTTTGCTGAGTTGTTCGAAGCGTGCATGTCCGAAGGAATATTTCCGGCGGCTTGGAAGCGACAGAGGTTGGTACTTCTGCCTAAGTCTGGTAAACCTCCAGGTGAACCATCGTCATACCGACCCATATGTCTTTTGGACACGGTGGGGAAAATGTTAGTGCAGGTAATCTATAATAGATTACTCCCGATTGTTGAGGGCCAAGGCGGCCTTTCAGATCGGCAGTGTGGGTTCAACCATTGATGCCATCAAATTGGTTACTGGCTTGGCCGAAGATGCAATCCACGGAAAGGGTAGTACCAGCAAATATTGCGTGGTAGTAACCCTGGATGTGAAAAATGCATTCAATTCGGCCAATTGGAATCTAATACGCAGATCCCTAGCGAAGGTTGGTATTCCCGCCTATCTCGCTGCTATCGTCGATAGTTACTTAACTGAAAGGATGCTTTGGTATGACACTGATGACGGAACCCGGAAGTATGTTGTTTCCGCGGGTGTCCCACAGGGCTTCGTATTGGGCCCACTGCTGTGGGACATCATGTACAACGATGCTCATAATCTTCCCCTTCCGGAGGAAGCCACAGTGGTGGGTTACGCTGACGACATAGCACTGGTCCTCATCACGAAGCGCCGGAAGAGAAACTACGCCTGTGTTAGAATCGGGAATCATATCATCACTTCCAAGCCGACCATCAAATACTTGGGGGTAGTGATAGACAGGAAGCTCAGCTATAAGCAACACGTACAGTATGTTTGTGATAAATCATCCACTGCCAGTATGGCCCTGGCGAGGATGATGCCGAACGTGGAAGGACCACGGCATACCTCTAGGTTTCTTATAGCCAGAGTGGTGACCTCAATCATGCTCTATGCGATCCCAGTTTGGAGCGAGGCATTGCGGATGCAAGTTAACACTAGCAAACTGAATGCAGTCTACAGGAGGACAGCTATGAGGGTATGCTCTGCCTTCAGGACTGTCTCAGATGATGCAGCATTCGTCATCTCTGGAATGATGCCGATTGACATCTTGGCAGATGAGATGGCGAATATATACCATGCGAAGCCAATCTTTTCCTTATCGCAGACGAAAAATGCTGAGAGGGAGAAATCCATAAACAGATGGCAAGAGCGGTGGGAACGCTCGGGAAAGGGTCGGTGGACTCACAGGCTCATTCCTGCCATCAAGGAGTGGTTGGAGAGACGACACGGTGAGATTAATTATAATCTCACCCAGTTTCTCACGGGACATGGAGGATATCTCCAATACCTCCACAGGTTTAAATTGGTGACCTTAACCGACTGTCCAAATTGTGATGGAGTCCCAGAGGACCCAGAGCATGTATTTCTCCACTGTCCGAGATTTGTGGAAGAGAGGAGGAATCTAGAGGAGACTCTAGGAGGGGTGCTGGTACCAGAAAATCTGGTGCCGAAAATGCTAGCACATCAAGAGAATTGGGATGCGGTCAACTGCATGATCGCATCTATGCAAGATAAATTGCGAAAGGCAGAGGAAAGGAGAAAAGCGCGGTCACGTGCGCCGCGTATAGAAGAAATGGGATTAAGCTAGAGTGAGCTGACTCCGCCCCGTGATGTAATACCTTATGGTGGTTCCGCGGGGCAGGGAGGGAGTCGGGGGTGGTTTTAGTGGGTAAAACTCCCACACGCTGGTGTGTCCAGACCAGTGTCTTTTGAAGATTTCCACCTCCTCAAAAAAAAAAAAAAAACGCCGCGACCCCAACTGGCGGATTGGGGCATACTTATTGATGTGTAAATACGAGTATGTGTTCATGCACTTTTCGTTTCTGACTGCGCATGAGCTAGTGTTTGCTCATCTCTGGTGCGTGGACCAAAATGGCTATGGGAAGGACACCCAGAAAATAAAACCAAAATGGACGATTTCAGAAGGAGTAAAGTTACGGTGCAGGGGCTGGGAACCCCAGTACCGGCGGCTTTTGGGAGTGAGCAAGCAGGCTCCCACCGTCGATATCCCTCGGCCGCAGTGCCTCGGTGGTGGACAACTTGGCCATCGTGGCATCTAATGTTACAAGTGTTTTAGATTTGGAGAAGGAGGATGGGCTAAAAGGAGATAGCCGGCCAAAAAAGGTGATTTCGACACCCATCGGGTTTGATCAAGAGGTACTCCAGCAGCATCAAATAGATCCATTCAGGAGAAGCTCATCAATTTTACAATCTCCTACAATATCAAAGCCGGCAAAAGAGAAGGCTCATGCGAGCTCAGCAACTGAAAAAGGTGGAGGAGTCAGTAAAAGGAGTAATCTGGCCAGGACTTATCCAGAACAGAGCCTTGACCCAGAAGAATTACCTTTTATATAGCTTGGGACTAAAATAGTTGAGCTGTCCGAATTCATCAAGGACAAGCACAACGTGCACCAAGCCGTTAAGAACATGATGAGAGCCATCAGGAAGAAATAAGAAAGCCTAAGGAAAAGCCGGACATCCCAGCCTCAACAATGTCAGAGGTGACCCAAGTGACACCAAAGCACAAGGTCATCGAGCTTCGCTCAAGTAAAAGAGTGCGAGACAAAGAAGGGTAAGGGGATGCTTTGGGGAATTAATAGGCCCCAAAAAGGAAAAAAGGGATCTTGACCAGTCTAACAAACGGAACTAAAAGTTCAGAAGGGCTCAAAGTATCCAAAGTAGGAAAGTCGGTTAGCGAAGCGAAACTGAAAGAAAATAAGAACGATTGTTGGACTAAGGTCGTGAATAAAGAAACCAAAGGTGCGAATTCCCCCGGAGGCAATTGTAATCTCCAGCAGAGGACATCTAACATATGCGGAGATACTGAAGAAGGTGAAATCTGACCCCGACCTAAAAGACCTAGGCGGAAATATCAGCAAAATCCGGAGAACCCACGAAGGGGATCTCATGTTTGAGCTGAGAAAATCCAGCGTGGGAAAAACTGACGACTTTCGTGACCAAGTTATAAACTCACTTGGGGAGAAGGTCCCGGTTCGTTCCCAAAAACATGAGGCTATATACAGTGCAAGGATTTCGATGAGGTAACATCCAGAGAAGAGATCTGCATTGCCTTGAAGGAACAATTCAAGTTGGAGGAGTTCAGGGACGAATCTATCGTGAGCCTAAGAAAAGTTTTATGGCGGCCACAATGCGACTGCCAGTGGAGTCAGCGCAGAAGTTGTTGGCCGTGGACAAGGTTCGCATTGGATGGGTTGTTAGCCGACTTAGGCAACAGATCTCTTTAAAAAGGTTTTTCAAATGCCTACTATTTGGACACTTCGCAAAGGTATGCACTAGCGGCATCGATCGGTCTGATAGATTGGAGACCTGACTTTTGTCAGCCCTGCGTTCGCACGTGACATGTCCTGGCAAGTTAGCGAGGACTTCACGTACAGTGCCCACCAGGCAATCACCTTTGAACTAAGGGCGGAGTCACAAGGCAGGAGACCCGCAGCCCGGAATGCAAAAGAACATCACGGTAGTCTGCGATGGATGAGCAAACATTCATGGAGGTGTGGCTAGCCTTGTCTAGCAAATCAGGCACTTCCACGGATAGAGCTCTCCATGTCACACAGAGCATCTCTAAAGCGTGTGACGCGTCGATGCCTAGAATATGCTCATTCCCCACTAGAAGACCCGATTATTGGTGGAATAGTGAACTTGCCAGCCTTCGATTGATTTGCCACAGAGCCGGACGAACGGCTCAGAGGGCAATAGGTAGGATCAATCAGGGGCAAAAGGAGAATGCCTACAGGGAAGCTCGCAAGAACCTCAAGCTCATCATCCAGCGGAGTAAGAGGGAATGTTTTAAGGAGCTCTGTTCGGAAGCGGATATAAATCCGTGGGGTAGGGCCTATAAAATCGTGACAGGACGATTCAGAGGCCGATCATCTCCGCAGATCACGTACCCTATACACTTGTTGAAAATAATCCAGGAGTTATTTCCCCAGCAAGAGGGGGATACTGACACCTTCCAGCGCCCCCTGAATGTGACGCCGATTGCACCAGTCACCAGGGACGAGCTGCTGGAGATCTGCAGTCGAATAGGCGACAGTAAAGCCCCGGGTCTTGACGGCATACCGAATAAGGCCCTCAAACTTGCCGTCAAATGTGGACCGGATATGTTCGCGGAGCTGTTCGAAACGTGCATGTCGGAGGGTATCTTTCCTGCACCATGGAAGCGGCCGAAGCTGGTGCTGTTGCCTAAGGCTGGCAAAAAATCAGACTTTTTAAATGAGAAAACCAGATTTTGTTAAGGTTTTGTGGCTGCTCATCGGAGGTGCGAATTCGCCTCCGTCGCTGCTTTCAATGGCCGCAAAAACAACTGACAGACTGACATGAGCCTGGAGTGACCAATGTCAAGAATGAAGTCCTCAGGAGGGGACTAAAACTCCCAAGTGTCGTTCGTCGGCCAAAGTGATTCGAAAAAAAGTAACGCCTTTTGATCTGTGATAAATAACCTCACCTTTGAAAGGCGGCTCAAGGGTAGTATGTGCCTCAGCTTGGCAGGCCGCATGGCACGAATACTACCATCAAAAACTGCGAAATGCACTCTGATTTACCACCAACAGCTCTGCTTGCGCCGGAAAACAAGGTTTTAAACCATACGTGGGTGTAGGTATAAAAAGCTATAGCAAGGTCAACCTAAAAATAAACCTAAGGAGCGAATGAATGTCGGATGGGGGGTGTGGCTTTGATGCGTCGGAGATTGTTCCTCAGCAGATGCACCAACCACGACTCTGTGAGATCCGATCTCTTGTCGAAGACATGATCACTTGGGAGTCTTGGGTTCTCCCCGTATACCAGCTCCGTGGGGCTGGCAGCAAATTCCTCTCGCCGGGTTTTACGTAGGTCGAGTAGGACGAGAGGCAAGACTTGGGTCCAGGGCGGATCCTCGCGTGCCATAATGGCGGCTTTCAGCGTCCGGTACCAACGTTCTAGCATCCCATTGGATTGCGGGTGGTATGCAGTAGTCCGCTGCCGTTTAGAACCCAGGAGGTTTCCTAACTCCGAGAAAAGGGTGGACTCAAATTGCATTCCCTGGTCAGTGATGACCACTGCAGGGACGCCAAAGCGAGGTATCCACTCGCGACAGAGGGCTTCGGCGCAAGATTGCGCCGTCATGTCGAAGAGGTCTATGGGCGATACCAAGACCGTCTAGGTGTGGACAAAATTCGGCTCAATAGATTCCTGTGGGTAGGTCCCTTAATCCGTATGAATGAGGTTGATCCAGCCCGGACAGTTTATAAGGGCAATATCTACGCTAGAGAAGGAAGACTAGGCAGTCCCTGCCTCGGATGGGGTGACGTCCTTGGCCAGCACGCTAGACAGCTTTGCAGAATTACGAATTGGTGGACATCGGCGCAAAACCGGGATGTCTGGAATTCTTTAATAAGGCGGACCTAGATCAGATACCGGTTGTCGCCCCGTTTTATGATGATAATGATCTGCCATCCGAAGTCAAGCCACGTAAATGTCAAATTTTATATCAAACAAAGAAAAGTTGGGATCTCCACTTACCTGTTACAGGAGCTTCAATGTCAATCATTGTTTTTTCCGCTTTAAGTAATGCCGCCCCTTCTTGTATAATTCGTAGGGCGGCCGCCTCTTCAATTCTACCTTCAAGTATAAAATGCTGTTTAAGTACATCTGGATATGGTTTACCGGTTCGTGAATCGAAAACTTCTGCTATTGTAAGTTTATGGCTTGGTGGAAATAGGACGCCTGTAAGGAAAGAGAAGAGATATTAGGAAATTAGATACAATATTTATTGATAATATAAATGAAGAAGGGGGTAAAACCTAAGGGACTAAAACCTAAGGGACTATTGTAGCCGCCGTTTTTAATGAACATGACGGGGGCTCCGTGCTATCTCCGTAACTTCTTTCTGATGTCCTCACAAGTTTTCATCCTTTTTTAAGTAGTTCTTCAGGCAACTTTGGATTGTACCTATTACTTCAGGACACTATTGTCATTGTGTGTGTTTAGGGATAACGTTTTTTAGCGTTTACCTGACGCCGAATGAGTCGGTTCCGGACTTTCAGCGCCGGCTTGATGCTATGGAGGACGCCGTTTCGAGCACGGAGAGACGAATCCTGGTTGGCGGTGATTTTAATGCCAGGACCCTAGAATGGGCATGCCTCAGTCAGACTCCAGAGGGACACGAATTCTGGAAATGGCGGCGAGAACCGGGCTCGTAATTTAAAACACCGGATCCACGCCAACGTTTCGGCACCCAGGTTGTGAAGGAAGCATTCCTGATATCACTTTTGCGTCGGAATCTCTGGCATCATCGGTGGACGGGTGGCGAGTCCTAGAAGACTTCTCGGCAAGTGATCATCAGTACATTGCTTTCGAAGTGTTTGACGCTACTTGCCGGCGAGCACCAACACAACGTCCCCCTGCGTGTGGAATGTCGCGAGGGTGAACATCGGAGGGTTCGTCGAAGCCCTTGGAGCAGGTAGGGCCGCGCTGGCGGGCACTCCGGGGGGTGGTGGTGTCGCAGCTGACACCGTCGTAAATTCAGTGATGAATCTGATAACGACGGCGTGTGAGAGGCCCCAGGCGCGACAAGCCTTCTATGTACTGGTGGATGGCGGAAACTTCCGACCTACGGAAGGAGTGTCATAAGATCCGCCGTTTGGCACAACGTTTGTACGCCAACGAGGGGGCATGTGCCATAAAGGCACAATATAGATCAGCAAAAAGAGACTCCGCAGCGCTATAAATAAAAGCAAAGCTCGCGGCTGGCAAAATCTTGTTCATGAGGTGAATGATGACCCGTGGGGACTTGGCTATAAGCTTGTCACCAGGAAAATCGGGGTTCTGCGGAAGCCCTGCATATTGAGCACCGACCAGATGGACCGCATTGTGCGGGCATTGTTCCCCAGACACCTTGTACGGATTGATGTAAATAGCGCGGAAAGCGTCGTGGATTGCCCCCTTTTCACAATGGGAGAACTCGAAGAAGCGGTTCTCACTATCAAATACAAGAAGGCGCCAGGTCCTGATGGCATCCCGGCGGAAGTTTACAAACTGGTGTTCTGCCAACGGCCAGAATTGCTGCTCGAAGCGTTTAACGCGTGCTTGAAGGAGGGCATTTTTCCTTGTCGCTGGAAAGTGGCCAGACTCGCGTTGATCAGTAAGGGTAAAGGAGACCCGGAGCTCCCGTCTGCATACCGACCGCTGTGTATGCTTGACACGGCCGGAAAAATGTTCGAGAAGCTCATCAGGGGTGGACTGGCTGAAGCGATCCGTGCTGCCGGGGACTTATCCCCAAGGCAGTTCGTGTTTAGAACAGGGAAATCTACAGTGTATGCTGTTATGGAGGTCGTAGATGCGTTTAATCGAGCCGGGGCACACAGCCGCCGATCTGGATGGATAGTGCTCCTCATAACGCTTGATGTCAGAAATGCCTTCAATTCTATAAGATGGACAGATATGCTAGGCACACTAGAGAACTCCTTTCACGTGCCAAGCTATCTCTTGCGGATATTGAGGGATTATCTGAAAGACCGCTCCCTGTTCTATGAGACGCTAGAGGGCCAGGGGAGGGTGGAAATCACGTCGGGAGTAGCGCAGGGATCCATCCTAGGGCCGGACCTCTGGAACGCTTCCTACGATAGTCTGCTGAGACTCGATATGCCCGAAGAGTCGCGCCTGGTCGGTTATGCAGACGACGTTGAACAAGCACTGTTGAACAGGCGCAAAGCAGACTTGGCATATTGATGCGACGGGTAATCGGATGGATGACTGCTCACGGTTTCAACCTTGCGCTGGAAAAAAACCAAAGTAGTCATCCTGACCAGAAGGAGAATCCCGACCTGGCGTCCCATACCGATCGGCGAGTTGACTATAGAGTCAAAACCAGCGATTAAATACCTTGGTTTAATGCTCGACTCGAAGACAAGCTTCTTCGAGCAAATCAAAGCAGCCGCGGAGAGGACTGCAGCCTTGAGTCGGCTAATGGCGAATGTCGCCGGCCCCTCTATCAACTAGGAGACGTCTCCTCATGGGAGCAACGCAGTCCGTCCTTCTCTATGGTACGGAGGTATGGACTGCTGCCCTGGACAAGGAGGTGCATCGTAAACGCCTCGCTCAAGTGCAGAGGCGGGGAGCTTTGCGAGTGGCGTCTGCTTATCGCACCGTCTCCGAACCGGCTGTGATAGTGATTGCGGGAGTGATCCCCGTTGCCCTCCTTGCCAAGGAACGCAAAGTTATCTATCGCCCTAAGGGCGAAAACTTAAGAGAAGTGGTTGCCCGTGAAGAACGTCAACGCACCCTTAGCGAGTGGCAACTTTTTTGGCAAAATGAGCCAAGGGGCAAGTGGACTGCGCGGCTCATCGTCAAATTAGACCCATGGTTGAACAGAAAGCACGGTGAGATTGATTACTTCCTTACCCAACTTCTAAGTGGGCATGGAGGTTTTCAGTCTTACCTGCACAGGGTTGGGAAGGCGCGATCTCCTGATTGTGTGTTCTGCAATAGAGTGGCGGATGACGCTGAACAAACCTTTTTCTCTTGCGAGAGGTGGGACGGCCTCCGCCAGCAGCTTTATGCAGACACAGGGGAGCTCTCTGCAGACAACATTGTCAGAGAGATGCTGAAGAGCGCTGGCTGCTGGAATCGTATTGCGCATGATGTTCGGGCTCTTCTTACTACGGATCGGACGGTAAGGGGTTCCTTGAACTAACAACTCTTTCCCTCCCCACCCCTCCCGTTGGTGGAGGGAATTCCCTGACTTGAAGGCTCCCAAAGCCGGGAGAGCGGGAGGCCTAGCCCGAAGTAATATGTGAAACGGTTCCAGGCTAGTTCTCTGATGACAGGGAGATGTTTAGTTGGTAGTTCGCCAGCGTGCTGTTGCGGGAGTCCAACACTATGTGCGTAAACGCATTCACCTACCCTACTCCCAAAAAAAAAACAAACTATTGTCATTATCTATTCATGAGACTAAGCGGAAAAACTTGAAACTAGAATGCAGCCAAAAAGTCAATTTGTTTGAAAAGTTAAAGAGGATTTAATGGCTTCATCAGGACAACAAAAAGGACCTGAATTAAATTTAAGTAGGCAAGCTTTATACTCTCTTTCACATTGTTTGCTTTTCACTTGTCCCGAAAAGGGAACAGCAGAAATACGGTCGTTAAAAGGATAACCATGGATCCTTTTTCTTTCCATTCCATTTCCTTGCTAAATATAATGTTTATTGATGAAACTATTCAAAAGGAGCCAAAGAGTAAATGTTGATATTGACAGAAGAGATAGGAGATAGGATGCGATTGTAAAAAGGACAATACGGACTATGCAGACAAACATGGAATCCTTTCTACTTCACACCTTTATGGTGGAACACATAAACACGAGATTTCAAAAAACCCCATAGAAAAAAATCACAAGGGGACAGATCGGGAGAGCGTGCCGGCCATTCCAAATCGCCTCTAATTGAGATAAGGCGCTCTGAAAAGTGTTCCCTCAAAACAGCCATCGATGCTCTTGAAGTGTGTGCTGTTGCACCGTCTTGTTGTCCCCCAAATCCAGCCGTGGAAAAAAAAATTCTGTAGCATGTTTGCATACCGGTCCGAATTCACTGTCACTGTAACCTCATTTTCCTCAAAAAACCAGGGACCAATAATTCCAGCTGAGGAAATTGCACACCACACTGTGACTTTGGGTGAATGCAAAGGCTTTTGATGCAATTCTCGAGGGTTGGTGTCAGCCCAGTAGCGCATGTTTTGTTTGTTAACCGACCCACACAAATGAAAATGGGCTTCATCGCTAAAAAAAACAATAGCGCCCTCGGGGACGACATCAAGAAGAAGCTCACACGCGTTCATCCTTGAATTGAAGTCACGTTCTGAAAGTTCCTGCACTATCACCATCTTATAGGGATGAAAATGAAGATCATCACGAAGAATTCTTCTCACAGAACGATCGGATAGTCCAAGGGCAGATGCGTGTTTGCGCGCCAGGTGTTGTGTCGGGACAAAGCTTTACAGTATCCCCTCTTGAACGAGACCACTAGCGCTCCGCTATGACATCAACTAACTGAGTGGCGCGCATTTCAAAAAAAGGAAGTTATGCTGCCGCACCCTGTATATTCATACTTCCTCTCCACTGACGTTGCTTATGCCTGGAATTTTAATTTTGTTGGAATCAATAGGCGATATCCTGCTTTTATTTTTAAGCATATACCTGGTCCTTAGGGACGGAACAAGGACAAGTAAGGATGCGGATGGTGCCTGATTGAACGGGGAGAGGAGTAAGAGTATAATATCACGTAATATGATGCAAGAGTTATGCTTTCAAAGGAAAAACGGGAGGGAAAATTGTGCTGGTCTAATTGGGGCTGAAGTTTTACTAAAAGCAAGGATATAATAAGAAGGGACCCTGTTGGCTGTTATGCACAATATCTCGTATATAGTTAATTGCTTCCTTTCTTCACCCTCCACAATAGACTATCCCAATTAGATGAGAGCTTGGCCTAATAATATATCAATGCGTCCCTCCAATCATTGCCTAGGTAGTGATGAAATCCCCTGAACTGTAATGAAAGCCTTTCATCTCCTGTTTGTCCTGGATTTGTGCCTATACGACAATTACAAAACACAATAATCGAGTTCAAAATCAATTCTTGGGCCGCGGTCACACTCTACCTATTAGCGGGTGGCTTGTCTGCGTGTATCGGGAGGTTTTTCTACACCACTTCACCCCCCAACCTTCCTCATGAGACACAGTGAATAACACATCATAACAATTGGCTGACTGTTGCGTCATGGTAGAGGGAGGATTCTTTGCTCAACTCGAAATAGGACATAACTATGTACACACATGGATGAATTTCGTCCAATTAATTTTCAGAACAGGATCTTTGGAGAGGAAACATTGTTAATTAGGGTAAAATTAGAATTTAGGGAGGTTTTCGTTAATGGATTTGCTCCAGCAAATTCTGTTAATAAGCCGCAAATTATGTCGGTAAAAATCGAGAAATAGTTTCTCGACGGGGTTAAATTTATTCCTTCTTGTTTTAGGTCAGTCTTACGTTACCCCTCACGTCCATCATCCCCCTCTCGAGTTCGATGTTCAGATATCCCGACTCCACTCTCCTGTCGCTCGTAAGCCTACCAAGTTCAACTTTCGTAAGGCGAACTTCGAAAGTCTGAACTCAGCCCTGACGTCAATCAACTGGGTCCCCCTCCTCCCTCCATTTACGTGTGACCAAGCACTCAACACTTTCTATACCATTTTATCTGATCTTCCTTGTTACGTTCCCTCCTCTCCTAAGTGCTTACTCTCTTACCCCGTCTAGTTCACCATTGAAATTCACAAAAAACTACGTCAAAAACAGACTGCGAGAAAGAAGTTCCTGTTTTCTGGAAACGTTGCTGACTTAGGTTTTTTCAAATCCCATCGTTCCTCGGTCAAATCCTTAATACGTAAGTCCAGAAACGAATATCTGTCCAGCGTGGAAGACTCACTAAAGCGCGGAAACCTGAAACCTTTCTGGTCCCACATTCGCAACTCCCGCTGCCCTGCCCAGTTATCCCCTCCGTCCATTAAATTCTCTGGCATCTCAGCTAACTCCCCCAAACTATCTTGGGATTTACTTTGCCGCTACTTTTCGTCAGTCTATATTCCTCCTCTTTCCTCCGAATCCCTCCCGATAGTGGATGTAGTCTGCCCCGCGTCGCCTACCATTCCCCTTCTTACCCCTATCCTTGTCGAATACCTCATTGGCAAACTTGATGCCAATGTTGGACCTGGCCAAACCTCTTTTTTCTCAAAACTGGTACGTCCATCTCCCTTCTCCTATCTCTTATTTTCAACCAAAGCCTCAGAAAAGAATCATTTTCCCGGCTTGTGGAAACAGGCTCCCATCATCCCCATTCACAAAAGTGGCGATCGTTCGCTTGCCGGGAATTACCGCCCCATTTCCCTCCTCTCCTCCCCTTCCAAAATCCTGAAAAGATATGTCAGGGACTGGTTGTCAAGATTGCACCCAGATCAGGCATTCGATAGAGCCAAATGGCGAAGCCGATCATGACGAGCCGACCCCGCTTGTGAACGGGACAAAGGCTGAAGAAAAAGAAGAAGAGATTGTCCGCCCACTTTGGCCAAAACATAGTGAAAGAGCAACACGGCTTCGTTAAACGTAGGTCCGCTGCCTCCAGCATGCTTGACTTTACCAACTTTGTTGCCAAATGTCTAAATTCACGGCAAGAAGTGCATACCATTTACACTGACTTCGCGAAAGCCTTCGACACTGTAAATCACAAGATACTTCTATCCAAACTCTGGTCTCTAAACGTTCCCATACCACTTGTTTTATGGCTTGCCTCTTACCTTTCCTGCCGGTTTCGGAGTGTTTAGTTGGTAGTCTGCCAGCGTGCTGTTCCGGGAGTCCAACACTCTGTGCGTCAATGCGTTCACCTTCATTTTTCAACGCCTTCTTGAAAATAGCCTAATTCTCAACGTTGACAAATACAAGTTTCTCCGGGATTAGGTGAAAATTCTTGGAGATTCCATCACCCCTGACGCATTCACCCCGACCCAGTGAAAGTGCAGGCGATCGCGATCTTCCCGCTGCCAAAGACGCTCATAGACCTTAGCGTATGGTAAACTCCTATCGTCGTTACTGCCGAAAGCCGCTCACCACCTGTATTGTCTGGTTCTAAGACCAAAGATACGCGAGGATAGGTGTAGTCTCCAGAAACCGGCCAAGCATTTGAGACCACCAAGGAACAGCTGGTAGACGGTACTCTTTTGGTATTCCCTTAAGAAGATGTACCTCTAGCGGTGTCCGTCGATGCCTCAAGCACACCTACTGTTGTGCCTGAGGCACAACTGGTGCTCTTCACCAAATGGGGGAATCAATGTTGGCAACCGTTGGGTTTCTTCTCAAAACAGTCGCATCTGAATATTAAGCACTTCTGATATTCCCTTCAAGGCAAGCAGTTCACCTGTTTCACGGACTACAGGCCTCTTCCTTTCGCCTTACAACAAAAGTCCGACCTCCTTACCAACTTCGGACCTTAATTTACATCAGCCAGTTCACATTAGACATTCGACATGTATACGGTAAAGACAACGTAGTTGCGCCGCTTTGTCCCGGATCTCCGCAGTAGATTTTTCGGCAATCGTTGTGGCCCAGAAGGGTGACACAGTTCTTCAGAGCTTGTAAGCCCACTCCAAATACAAGTTCATGGAGTTCGCTACATTCGACTGACATTCCTCTATCGACTGCGAGATTTCTGAAAAGGGACCTAGGCCATATGTTCCTGCCGCTTTTTGTAAGGAAGTGTCTCGTTCCGCATACGATCTTGCATATCCTGGCATTCGGACAGTGAATTGGATAGTCTCAATGCAAGTATTTCTGGCCATCCATGAACAAGGACTTGAACCCTTGGGCTAAAGAGTACATCGGATGCCAAAGATGCAAAGTCAATAGACATGCTTGGAAGGTAGTAGGTGTATTCCCTAGGTCGATAAGGCGCTTGCCCTCTATACACCTCGACATAATAGGCTCTTTGCGAGACTCGAACGACTACAAGTATTGCCCCACCATCGTTAGTCGGTTTACGCGGTACCCTGAGGTTATACCTCTGAAGGAAGTAACAGCACACTCACCGGACAATATCCGCAGTCCAATGGGTTTACAGTGATGGATTTGATACGCCTCCCAGTGGTCCTGACTCGGGTGCTCAGCACTGCCATAGTTTCTTGAACGTCCAATCTATTTTCTTCTTGCTGCCATTTAGAAGGCAACTTCACCATCCCCCCCCCCCCCCTTATAAACCCCCCCCCCTCCTCCTTATTTGCAAACAACTCAGACAGCCAGTTTCGCAAGCTTCTTTTGAGGCCAACTTAGTAGCACCAAGAGTGTTTTGCATGGACCGGAAGAGGGTAGGAGCGATAGGACCTCCCATCCGAGCCTCTGTAGTTTCTGGGGGGTCATCAAACGTGTGTGAGGCCGAGCGTTGTTCTGGTGGAACACAAGACCATTCTTATTGATCCTGACCACTTTTGGTCAATCGCCTGCTTCAAACGGTCGAGTTGCTCAGAGTAGAGGACCGAATTGAGGGTTTCGCCATAGTAGAGCAGCTCATAGTGAATGATTCTCTTCCAATCCCACCAAACACACAAAAAAAAACCTTTCTGGCCCTTAATCCGGGCTTGGCGATGGTTTGGGCCGGCTCGTCGCGCTTGATCCACTACATGACCGGCTTATTTCCATGCGGTCCTTTCTGTCCCAACCAACGGCACTTTCTCGCCGCTAATTCTCCACTCCCGTGGCGAGTTCTAAAATGAGTGGAGAGTTCCGCGCCATCTACCCGTCTGCATCCGCAACATTCGAAATAAATGCTGCGGATCCTGCCGCGCCCACAAGGTGACCGAAGTGCGCGGTCAACCAGTCACTGACGTATCTTTCTAGGATTTTGGAGCAAGAGGAGAGAAGGGAAATGAGGCGGTAGTTCACAGCAAGGGTAGGGTCTCTGCTCTTGAGGATAGGAATGATAAGGGCCTCTTTCCAGAGACGGGGAAAGTAGCATTCGTCTAGACTTTTGTTGTAGATTATACACAGGGGGAGGGAAATGTGTTTTCTACAGTTAAGGAGGAAGAGATTAGGAAGCCCATCGGGGCCAGGTCCGACATTGGGGTCAAGGTTACCAATGAAGAACTGAACCAAGGAAGGCGTAAGGAGAGGAATGGCTAGTGATTCGGAGGAGTCTGTGGTTATGAAAGGTGCAGAGGGTGAAGGGCTGGAGGGAGAAAACACTGAAGAGAAGTAAGTGCAGAGAAGGTCGCAGGATTATTGTGGGGAGTTGGCAGTGGAGTCAGCGAAGCTGATAGAAGAAGGGACAGATTGAGTTGGACTACGAGAGTTCCGAGCGTGAGACCAAAAGGGTTTTAAGGTACCGCGGGCAAGTGCGGCTTCGACGCTCAATACGCGCTTTTCTGACCATTGACTTCACAGTAGATCGTATAGCTTTAAAGTGAGCAAGGTCGGCGTCATTTTTAGAAGCCCGAAACTTCTTCCGCAGTGTATGTTTCAAGCGAATGTTAATATGAAGTTCCGTTGTGAACCAAGCTGGGTAAGAACGTAGGCAGGGAGGGGAAGAAGGGACATAACAGGAGAGGAGATCAGAGAGGATATTGTAGGTGTTAAGAGCTTGATCACACGATGAATTACTTAATATATGTACCCAGTTGAAAGACGCTAAAGCTGAGTTCAGACCGTCAAAATGGGCTTTGCAGAAGTTGAACTCAGTGGGTTTACGCTTGGTTTTTGGGTTTTGAACGAGGGAGCTCCGCTTCAAATTCAACCGCGGGATGGTGAGCGTCGGTTTTTACATACGGGGATGTGCCAGGAAATAAAGAGATGTGGCGCTCGGGGAGGTTGGAAAGGAAGAGATCGAGAGTGCGACCCAAGGAGTTTTTGGTGGTATTGAAATTCAGGGCAGAGCAAGAAAGTGGGAGGGAAGAATGGGAGAGGTTGTTGGAAGGAATTGGAAGACTAGGATGATTAGGCCAGTTGAGCATGGGGAGGTTGAAATCTCCACAAAGGAAGAAAGGGAGGGAAGGGAAGGAATTCAGACAAACTGTCAAACAATTCTTCATACAGGTGAGAAGGACTAGCACAGGGGACATATACACAAGAAACAATGAACGGGAGGAAGTTGGGCGAGGAGACACGAAGAGCAACACAATCAAAAGGAAAGCCAGAGGAGGAGAAGACGAGTTTCAGCGGGGAGTGAATCTTTTATAGCAATTAGAACTCCATCGCTAGTAGACTTACGAGAAGCATCCCGGTCCCTGTCACAACGGAAAGTGGAGTACCCTTCGGGGAGCTCGGAGTATAATATGGCATCGTCTAGCCAGGTTTCGGAGATACAGATGGCATGGTGTTGCTGAGCAAGCGCGGATAAATTGAAGACCCCCAGCTTGGTTCTTAAACCCCTGACGTTCTGATAAAACAGACGGACAGTGAACATGGATCCAGTTATATAGCTCGGCGAGGCAGGCGGGTTGCCCTGAAATTTACCCGCGAATTGGGGCGCTGATGAAAGACAAGACTTGTACAAGACTATGATCTTGCCAGTCCTCATGTATTCCTCGGAAACTTGGGTTTTTAGCAAGCAAAATTGCGAACTCTTGGCCGCGTTCGAGAGAAGAATCCTCCGAAGAATTTTTGACCCCCTACATGAGGATCCGTAGCCTACATAACGACGAAATATATGAGCGATACCATGACCAGGTCAGGTTGTGCATAAAATCAGGCTCAATAGGTTACGGTGGGCGGGTCACTTAACCCCGGGAAGCCCGGAAAGACTATAAGGGCAATATCTATGGTAGAAAAAGAAGACGAGGCAGACCCTGCCTAAGATGGAGCGATGGCGTAGGTCAGGACGCCAGACAGCTTTTAGGGATATCGAATTGGTGAACCTCGGGATGTCTGGAGTTCCTTATTAAGGCAGGCCTATGACCGGATACCGGTTGTTGCGCCGTTGATGATGTGGATGATGAATATGAATTGAAATTAGTAGCGTTACTAATTTGCCTAAGACGATTCAGAGGAAGTGATATTTTAAAGAAGTTGCTCAGCAAATACAATTTAGATTGCTGGTTTCATAGGCTAAGGATGTTTTATGACAGCGACAATATCTTACCCATAAGGGAGTTTATAGATAGTGAGTTGTAGAGGTATTATTTTATTGATTCCTTTTTAATTTGCCTTCACTTTTATCCAGTTTTTAATCTAATGCCGAAATAATTGATTATATTTCTTTCCTTTCTTTTATTTACTTATTATTTTATTTATTATTCATTTTTTTTATTCTAAATTCATTCTTCCCATTTGTTTCCACTCGCTTTGATTATTTCGGCTGGGAAACATCATCTATAAATATCATTAATTGGTTCTTGTTATATTTCTCTAATTGTACTCTTTTTTATACAACAATATTTCTTATGGTTTAGTATTTTGTTTTATATTTTCATATTTTAATATTTTAGTTTTTCACAAACTTGTCAAACACAAACTAATGAATTTTAAAGGAACCTTTTCCAGATTTTCTTTTGTTTTACGGAAAAATGCACATTAATTAACTCAACTAAGAATTGTATTTTTATTAATATCACTTCACTTCACTTCAGGTTTAGATAATTGAACTTCTATAAAAAAAACGCAGTTTAAGCAAGGTGAGTATCACTTAGTGATATATGGTCGATTAAATACAACTCGTTAAGTAATCTTTTATTAAACCCTATCCAAATTAAAAAAGCATGACAGACAGTGTGATCCGGTACTGAATCACAATTTATTCGTGATATACTAAATAAAATTTCGTATATTACAGAAATATGGGAGTGCCTTAACTCGATATGAAAGATTAAATAAAGAAATAGAATAAAATGAAATGGAAAATTCAAACGGGCCATTGAAATAGTTATCAATATGGCATAGCTAAGTCGGTAAATAGAGCAGGATTATACAACACGTTAGAATAAACAATATTTTTTTTTTTTTTATTATATTCAGCCTCTGTTGTGAGAACATATGTAAATATTAGGTTTTAATTCAGATTTCAATAAATACGCAAAGGTATACCAATGGCTTGAAGATAAGAATTTTCGAATATTCCAAAGTGTTTCCAATGAGTCAATATTTACACTAGTTGATTGCGTATCTTTAATTTATTTTTAACGGGAATTTACGGATTAATTTGTTGTATGAAATGCTTGAGCGGAGCCTGAATTTTAGTATAAAACTAAAATATCCAAGAATATTACCTCATAAATTGGTGTATAGTCGACTATATGAAAGTTATATGTATGCGTCTGGCAACGCCGCAATCTGGGCGTGCAGAAGACAGGCCATTCAGGAAGTCATGCCCCCCCCCCCCGGCAGCCGGTTTTATAAGGGCGAAGGTCAACGGGGTCCATATTTACAGCTGCTACGCTCCTCCTAATGCAACCTTAGCACAATATGAGGAGATGTTAGACAGTTTGCTATACACTTGCCCTCAGACACCGATACCCTCAGATCTCAAGATCACAAATCAGGTTCCTTTTCATTATTTGGTAAGTACTAAACGAGAAATTAACGTTTAAATCCTCGAAAAGGGATTTTTTAGCTTTTTTCCCATTTTCGTCACCTTCAAAACACAGGCTATACCCTTGCCCTCAGACGCTGATACCCTCAGATCTCAAGATCGCAAATCAGGTTCCTTTTCATTATTTTGTGAGTACACTAAACGAGAAATTAACATTTAAATCCTCGGAAAGCGATTTTTTAGCTTTTCTCCCATTTTCGTCACCTTCAAAACACAGGCTATACCCTTGCCCTCAGACGCTGATGCCCTCAGATCTCAAGATCGCAAATCAGGTTCCTTTTCATTATTTTGTGAGTACTAAACCAGAAATTAACGTTTAAATCCTCGAAAAGGGATTTTTTAGCTTTTTTCCCGTTTTCGTCACCTTCAAAACACAGGCTATACCCTTGCCCTCAGACGCTGATACCCCCAGATCTCAAGATCACAAATCAGGTTCCTTTGCATTATTTTGTAAGTACTAAATGAGGAATTAACGTTTAAATCCTCGAAAAGGGATTTTTTAGCTTTTCTCCCATTTTCGTCACCTTCAAAACACAGGCTATACCCTTGCCCTCAGACGCTGATACCCTCAGATCTCAAGATCGCAAATCAGGTTCCTTTTCATTATTTTGTAAGTACTAAACGAGAAATTAACATTTAAATCCTCGGAAAGCGATTTTTTAGCTTTTCTCCCATTTTCGTCACCTTCAAAACACAGGCTATACCCTTGCCCTCAGACGCTGATACCCTCAGATCTCAAGATCGCAAATCAGGTTCCTTTTCATTATTTTGTGAGTACTAAACCAGAAATTAACGTTTAAATCCTCGAAAAGGGATTTTTTAGCTTTTTTCCCGTTTTCGTCACCTTCAAAACACAGGCTATACCCTTGCCCTCAGACGCTGATACCCCCAGATCTCAAGATCACAAATCAGGTTCCTTTGCATTATTTTGTAAGTACTAAATGAGGAATTAACGTTTAAATCCTCGAAAAGGGATTTTTTAGCTTTTCTCCCATTTTCGTCACCTTCAAAACACAGGCTATACCCTTGCCCTCAGACGCTGATACCCTCAGATCTCAAGATCACAAATCAGGTTCCTTTGCATTATTTTGTAAGTACTAAATGAGGAATTAACGTTTAAATCCTCGAAAAGGGATTTTTTAGCTTTTCTCCCATTTTCGTCACCTTCAAAACACAGGCTATACCCTTGCCCTCAGACCCTGATACCCTCAGATCTCAAGATCGCAAATCAGGTTCCTTTTCATTATTTTGTAAGTACTAAACGAGAAATTAACATTTAAATCCTCGGAAAGCGATTTTTTAGCTTTTCTCCCATTTTCGTCACCTTCAAAACACAGGCTATACCCTTGCCCTCAGACGCTGATACCCTCAGATCTCAAGATCGCAAATCAGGTTCCTTTTCATTATTTTGTGAGTACTAAACCAGAAATTAACGTTTAAATCCTCGAAAAGGGATTTTTTAGCTTTTTTCCCGTTTTCGTCACCTTCAAAACACAGGCTATACCCTTGCCCTCAGACGCTGATACCCCCAGATCTCAAGATCACAAATCAGGTTCCTTTGCATTATTTTGTAAGTACTAAATGAGGAATTAACGTTTAAATCCTCGAAAAGGGATTTTTTAGCTTTTCTCCCATTTTCGTCACCTTCAAAACACAGGCTATACCCTTGCCCTCAGACGCTGATACCCTCAGATCTCAAGATCGCAAATCAGGTTCCTTTTCATTATTTTGTGAGTACACTAAACGAGAAATTAACATTTAAATCCTCGGAAAGCGATTTTTTAGCTTTTCTCCCATTTTCGTCACCTTCAAAACACAGGCTATACCCTTGCCCTCAGACGCTGATACCCCCAGATCTCAAGATCACAAATCAGGTTCCTTTGCATTATTTTGTAAGTACTAAATGAGGAATTAACGTTTAAATCCTCGAAAAGGGATTTTTTAGCTTTTCTCCCATTTTCGTCACCTTCAAAACACAGGCTATACCCTTGCCCTCAGACGCTGATACCCTCAGATCTCAAGATCGCAAATCAGGTTCCTTTTCATTATTTTGTGAGTACTAAACCAGAAATTAACGTTTAAATCCTCGAAAAGGGATTTTTTAGCTTTTTTCCCGTTTTCGTCACCTTCAAAACACAGGCTATACCCTTGCCCTCAGACGCTGATACCCCCAGATCTCAAGATCACAAATCAGGTTCCTTTGCATTATTTTGTAAGTACTAAATGAGGAATTAACGTTTAAATCCTCGAAAAGGGAGTTTTTAGCTTTTCTCCCATTTTCGTCACCGTCAAAACACAGGCTATACACTTGCCCTCAGACGCTGATACCCTCAGATCTCAAGATCACAAATCAGGTTCCTTCTCATTATTTTGTGAGTACTAAACGAGAAATTAACCTTTAAATCCTCGGAAAGCGATTTTTTAGCTTTTCTCCCATTTTCGTCACCTTCAAAACACAGGCTATACCCTTGCCCTCAGACGCTGATACCCTCAGATCTCAAGATCGCAAATCAGGTTCCTTTTCATTATTTTGTAAGTACTAAACCAGAAATTAACGTTTAAATCCTCGAAAAGGGATTTTTTAGCTTTTTTCCCATTTTCGTCACCTTCAAAACACAGGCTATACCCTTGCCCTCAGACGCTGATACCCTCAGATCTCAAGATCGCAAATCAGGTTCCTTTTCATTATTTTGTAAGTACTAAACGAGAAATTAACGTTTAAATCCTCGAAAAAAAGCTGCTACGCTCCTCCTAGTGCAACCATAGCACAATATGAGGAGATGTTAGACAGTCTGGTGTTGGACGCTAGAGACCGCAGCCCTAAAATCATTGCGGGCGATTTCAACGCGTGGGCCCTGGAGTGGGGAAGCCGATCGACGAACACCAGAGGTCAAATTCTGTTGGAGTCATTTGCGGAGCTGGACATCCTGCTGGCCAACGTTGGATGCGTGCCCACCTTTCGAGGAAGAGGGTCGGGTTCGATCGTTGACCTGACATTTGTTAGCACTTCACTGGTGAGGGAGATGGCTTGGCAAGTGAGTGAGCACTACATCCACAGTGACCACCAGGCCATCTTCCTCCGCATTGGGAACCGGGAAAGCAGTCAACGATGCTCTGAAGGTGGAAAGGCTAAGGCGGTTGGCTAGTCTATCGGAGCTTTCCACGAGGAGACATTCCTGGCCGCATTGGAGGGAGCCCATGATCCGGATGGAACAGCGTCACACAGCTGTCTCAGCGTGTAACCGAAGCATGCGACGCTACGATGCCACGACGACGTTTGCACCACGGCAAGAGGCCAAACTACTGGTGGAACACGGAGATCGCTGCCTTGAGATCCTCTTGTCTCCGAGCGCGGAGACTTTCCCACAGGACAAGGGGAAGGCCGGAGCACCAGGAGCGTGAGGAGGAATACAGGGATATGCGAAGCAACCTTAAGAAGGCCATTCGGAGAAGCAAGCGGGAATGCTACCAGAAGCTGTGCATGGAAGCTAATACGAATCCGTGGGGTACAGCCTACCAAGTTGTAATGAAGAAGATCCGTGGGCGAAAATCACCTCAACCCATGACATGCCCATGGCTCTTGTTGCAAATAATTGCAACTCTTTTCCCGCAGCAGGAGCAGGACGAAAGAGAACCCCAACTGGCAGCTCAGCAGGACGTCTTCTCGATCCCTGATGTTACCGAAGAGGAACTTTGGAAAATCTGCAGACGTATTGGGGACAGCAAGGCTCCGGGATTGGACGAAATTCCGAACAGGGCTCTGAAGGTGGCGGTCAAGTCCAGACCAAGGTGGTTCGCAAGCACATTCGAATCGTGCATGGCGGAAGGAGTGCTTCCCGCGCAGTGGAAGAGGCAGAAGCTGGTCTTGCTACCGAAGCCCCGAAAACCACCCGGCGTACCCTCTTCATATCGCCCTATTTGTCTCTTAGAGACAGACTCTTAGACACCATGGGGAAGATGTTGGAGAGGGTGATATACAACAGGCTGCTCCCGTTCATTGAGCTTGTGAGTGGTCTTTCGGTTTCGGCGAGCCCGTTCTACGGTCGATGCAGTAGCAAAGGTCGTGGAATTGGCTCGAAATGCAATGGCCATGGGCAAATGCTGTGCTCTGGTGACGCTGGACGTCAAAAATGCTTTTAACTCAGCCAACTGGGGCTGGATTAAGGGCGTTTTGGCCAAACTGGGTGTTTCTAGCTACTTGGCTCGGCTCATCGAGAGTTACTTTTCGGAAAGACTTCTCTGGTACGAGACGGACGACGGGCCGAAGGAGTACATTGTGACAGCAGGTGTGCCTCAAGGTTCTGTATTGGACCGCTGCTGTGGAACATAATGTACGACGGAGTGCTTGACCTTCGCGTGCCGGAGGAGACAACGCTGATTGGTTTTACGAACGACTTGGCGGTAGTTGCAATTGCAAAGCATCTCGAGGACGTGGAGCTTTATGCAAATGAAGCCATTCACACCATCAAGTCATGGTTACGAATGGCTAAGCTTGACCTGGCAGACGAACAGACGGAGGCGGTCCTCATTACCAACCGTAGGAAGAACAACACGGTTACCATCCAGGTTGGTAGTCGTGAGGTCGTCTCAAAATCGGTTGTCAAATACCTGGGGGTGATGATCGATGCCAAGCTGAGTTTCAAGGGACACTTGGATTATGTGCGAGAGAAGGCAGCAAATGCCAGCTTATCCCTTGCAAGGATGATGCCTAACGTGGGAGGGCCGAAGTATAGGCGCAGGCTACTCATCGCGGGAGTGGTGAGGTCGATCCTGCTGTCAACCGGAGGAAAATATGTTCGGCATACCGGCCAATTGCGCTAAGGGTGTGCAGCGCATTTAGGACGGCGTCGACGGAGGCAGTGTGTGTTATCGCAGGAATGATCCCTATAGATCTTCTAGCGAGCGAGGCACACTGCCTCTACGAAAAACGGAAGGCAAATCCAGCCTACGTGAATGCGTCCTTACGACTCGTGGCTGTCCTGCTTAAAAGGCGTTGTATAGGTCACATGCGATAAAAGTACCGGACGCAGGACAATGGAAAATAAGAAGAGAGGGTAGCTTTTGGATATCCCCAGAAATATAAAAAAAAATGAAGGACAACACTTTTCCATCTAAATTTGAATTCCTATCATATGTCCTTCGGCAGGTAGCAGTCGGAAATTCTAATTCTCTTTCAGCCTCCCCATTCCATTCAACTTAACTCACCCTACTTTACAATGGCTTGTACACGGAGCCCAAGGACAACTACTCCCTTAATTTACGCCCATTTAGTAGCGGAGAAGGGGCAGTTAGATTCCAGGGATGCATGCTGTTTTCCGCTCTGGCTTTAGGCCTTCGCAAAGGGGATTCATTGCATGAGTAGTTTCCTACGAAAATGATTATTTTATGTGCTCGACAACTAATTAGGTTTTGCGACCTGGTCGTGTTGCTCTTCGTTAGTATTTGTTGCTATTTCACCTTGTTCGTTGTGTAAAAGGCGTACAGACTTCATACGATGGCACAAAACCAATTACCACCTAATCAGGTGTGAGTCACCTCGCTCCCTATGTCCAAGGGGATGTCGACTACCTCAAGTTTCCCTGCAGTCAGTCGGAAACTAGCCAAACTCAAGTTCCAATCATCGACCCGGTCACATAATTCTCTTCGCAATGGGGTGGACGTGCAGACCTGAAGGACGATACAAACGTAGGGAGAGTCGTGCTAAACGTATAGGGGAGAGAAAATTCCTCCCTAATAGCGGGAGCTTTGTTTCCATTCATTTTTCCGCTGTTGTGTTGTTGCGTTTAGAGAGGGGAGAGATGGCGGGAGTGTTGGCATACAAGGACGAACGTCGACGAAGGACTCAGTGTCCATGAGAAATTGCTCTTATAGGATCACGTTCTTTGTGAATTGTTGTCCGCGCGTAATATAATTACCTGAGTGAGTAATTTCATTTAACTTCACTCCCTTCTACTTCCAGTAAATTCATATCGATTTGCCTGCGAAAGTTTCGTTCAGGACGCTCTCAATTGGTTGATGACTTTCATTGCTTCCCTGCAATTTTGTTTAGCCAGTTCGTGGGAATAAATGTTGCAAATTCCTGTCAAAGTCCTGCACTACTGTTGGGGGTTTCTTCTAACTGTGTTACGGAACAATCAAAATCAAAGGAGGAAACACAGCACAAGGGTATCGTCATGGGCTTTAGGAAATATAATTTACCTCTTTCCAGGAATTCTCGAGAGACGTATACCTCTCTTCTACTTCTACTACGTGGATTCGGTGTTCAGGGATAACATTTTTTAAGGACTATCTTACGCCGAATGAGTCGATGCCGGACTTTCATCGGAGGCTTCATGCTTTGGAGGACACTATCTTAGGCAGGGATGGGCGGATCCTGGTCGGGAGTGACTTCAATGCTAGGACACTTAAATGGGGCATGCCTCACACAGATTCCAGGGGCAATCGAATTCTGGAAATGGCGGCGAGAACAGGACTGGTAGTTCTAATCACCAGATCCACCCCAACGTTCCGGCGCTCGGGATGCGAGGGAAGCATTCCAGACGTAACCGACGCGTCGGAATCACTGGTGTCGCTGGTGGACGGGTGGCGAGTCCTGAAAGACTTCTCGGCAAGTGATCACCAATACATTGCTTTCGAAATGGTGGACACAAACTCTCCCCGACGATCTTTCTGTGCATGGAACGTCGCGAGGGTGAACACCGGGAAGTTTGTCGAAACTCTGGGAATAGGTGGGGCCACGCTGAAGGGTACTCCTGGGGGCGGTGGCGCCGCAGCTGACAGCGTCGTAATTTTAGGTATGAAATTGATAACGACGATCTGCGGAGCCTCCATGCTCAGGAAGGCATCGAGGCGCGGCAAACCTCCCATGTATTGGTGGACAGTGGAAATCGCAGAGCTCCGGAAGGAGTGTCACAGGCTCAGCCGCTTAACACAACGTCTAGGCGACCGGGAAGAGGCATGTTCCATAATGACGGAATATCAGCCAAAAGGCGACTTCGCAGCGCAATAAACAAGAGCAAAGCTCGCTGCTGGCAAGATCTGATCGATGAGGTGAATGGGGATCCGTGGGGACTCGGTTACAAACTGGTAACCCGAAAAATCGGGGCTCTGCGGAAGCCCTGCTCACTTAAGGCCGAGCAGATGGACCACATTGTAAGGGCACTCTTCCCTATGCACCCCGTATGAGAGAGCGTAGAGGACAGTCCACTTTTCTGTATAAAAGAGTTGGAACACGCAGTCCCCTCCATGAAAGACAGGAAGGCGTCAGGACCCGATGGTATTCCAGCAGAGGTATACAAACTGGTATTCCAACACCGGCTAGACGTACTGCTCGGCGCATTCAATGCTTGCCTGAAAGAGGGTATTTTCCCTGATCGTTGGAAGGTTGCGTGGCTTGCGCTGATCCAGCGACCCCGAATTGCCGTTTTCATACCGCCCACTATATATGCTTGACACTGCTGGGAAAGTGCTCGAAAAGCTCATCAGAAGTAGACTCGCTGAAGCGATACGTGCTGCCGGAGATTTATCTCCCCGGCAGTTTGGTTTTAGAGCAGGGAGATCGACAATTGATGCTGCCATGCAAGTCGTGGACGCCGTTCGACGAGCAGAGGCACATAGCCGCCGAACTCGACGAGTGGTGCTCCTCGTAACGCTTGACGTCAGAAACGCCTTTAATTCCGTAAGATGGGAAGACATTCTAAGCACACTAGACAATTCTATCAACGTGCCGGACTATCTCTTACGGATATTGAGGGACTATTAGAGGAAACGCTCCCTGCTCTATGAAACCCTAAAGGGTCAAAGGAGGATGGGGGTCACGTCGGGGGTCCATCCTAGGGCCGGACCTCTGGAACGCTACCTATGACAGTCTGCTTAAACTCGACATACCAGAAGAGTCGCGCCTGGTCAACTATGCAGATGATGTCGCAGCACTTGTTGCTGGACGCACTGTCGAACAGGCGCAAAGCAGACTCGGCATATTGATGCGACGGGTAAGTGGATGGATGACTACTCATGGTTTCAACCTTGCACTGGAAAAAACCGAAGTAGTCATCCTGACTAAAAAGGGAATTCCGGCCCTGCGTCCCATATTGTTCGGCGAGTCGATAATCGAGTCAAAATCAGCGGTAAAGTACCTCGGATTGACTCTTGACTCAAAGATGAGTTTTTTGAGCAAATCAAAGCAGCAGCGAACAAGGTTGCAGCTGGAGTTTCGGCGTTAAGTAGGCTAATGGCAAACATTGGGGGTCCTACGTCTAGCAGGTGACGTCTCCTGATGAGTTCAACGCAGTCAGTCCGGCTCTACGGCGCAGAGGTATGGGCTGGCCCTTTTAACAAGGAGGTATATCGTAAACGCCTCGCGCAAGTACAGAGACGGGGAGCTTTGCGGGTGGCATCTGTGATGCACTGCTGAAACGGAACGAATTCGACCCATTTTTGAAGCGGATGGTGACTGGTGATGAAAAGTGGATCACGTATGAAAATCTCAAGCGAAAAAGATCGTGGTCGAAGCGCGACGAGCCGGCTCAAACCATCACCAAGCCCGGATTGACGGCCAGGAAGGTTTTGTTGTGTGTTTGGTGGGATTGGAAGGGAGTCATCCACTATGAGTTGCTCAACTATGGCCAGACCCTCAATACGGTCCTCTACTGTGAGCAAGTCGGCCGTTTGAAGCAGGCGATTGGTCAATAGGAATGGTGTTCTGCTCCACCAGGACGACGCTCGGCCTCACACATATTTGATGTCCGTTCAATTCATCGGCTTAAAAATCATAAGTCGCCAGGAGCCGATTGAATTACAGCCGAATTGGTTAGATGTGGAGGCAAGCAATTGCAACAAGTGGTTCATCCACTTATGCTCAAGGTATGGGACAGCGAATCAATGCCTGACAATTGGCAAAGAGGCGTTATCTGTCCCATACATAAATAGGGAGATATCACGGTGGACGCACAGGCTCATTACCAACATTAGGGTGTGGCTTGAGCGAAAACATGGGGAGACCAACTACCACATTACCCAGTTCCTCACGTGGCACGGTGGTTGCTATAGGCAGTATCTGCACCGCTTTGGGTTGGATGATTCTCCGAACTGTCCCAGATGCGATGGCATACCGGAGGATCCAGAGCATGTGATGTTTCACTGCCGATGTTTGCGATGGAGAGAAGGAGCTTAAACCAGGTGCTGGGCAGGAGCGGGACCCCGAAGAGATGCTGGAGTCCGAGGAGAAGTGGATTGCGGTTGGCTCCGCGATCATCGAAATGCAGAAGGAGTTGCGGAAGGAACAAAGAAGGAGGAAAGCTGCAAATAGGAGAAGGATGAGTGCCTATGAGCAAATCTACCCCGCGAAGTAATACCTCATAGGTGGGGCTGGAGAGACCGGGGGTGGTTTTTAGTGGGTGTGAATCCCACACGGGCCCGCTTTAGTTCCGCCGTTCGGGCGGCGGAGGTGTCTTTCTAAGATTTTCCACCTCCGTGTACGCACAAAGAAAAAAAAAAGGAGATATCACGCAATGCAGCAATTATAGAGGTATCACGTTTCTGAGTACCATCTATAGGATATTTTCGGTTATCTTGCTAGGCCGGATAGCCCCATACCCCCCAGAACATCATTAGCCCATACCAAAGAGGCTTCACTCCAGGTAAATCAGCAATAGATCCGATTTTCTCTCTGCGGAAAGCGGTGGACTTTAGAATATGGAGATCAGTTGCATCATTTTTCATTGACTTTAAGGCCACCTATGACAGCATAGCCAGGGTAAAACTGTAGACGGTCAGAGAGAATTCGGTATCCCGACGAAATTGATAAGACTGACTAGGCTGACCCTGACAAATGTGTGATGCCAGATAAAAGCAGCAGGATCACTCTCGAGACCATTCGACATCAAGAACGTCTAAGATGAGGGGATGCCTTATCATGCGTCCTCTTTAATCTAAATGCGAGAGGCACCATCCTCTTTAACTCCACCCTGCTACTGCCCTATGCTGATGATATTGACCCAGCCTCCGGTATTCCTACTTGTGTTAATTCCAGATTTAATCCCACATTGCGGAACATCAAGGTAATTATGATTCAGATAATAAATAAGCTTCAGTAGTCCAAAAGGATAAAAAAGGAACGCGGTGTCTCCAGCTGTACTTCGAAATGAAAATTCCATTTGTATCCTGGAAAAAGCGGATGTCCTTTGACCATTTAGGATCCCTCGCTAACTTACAACTTGTCCAACTGTCCTTTCCGGAGCGAATCATAGAGTTGTTGGGTAATATTGGGTTCACGAGAAATACAAAAACATTCCAGAATCAGCCCCTCCCCCGATATTCCCAACTAAAGCAACAACGTCTAACGTAAAAATTCTGAAGTTGTGGAAATCACAGTGGAGGGGATAGGCTCACAGTGGAGGAGATAATTAGATATGAAGGGAAAAGGAGGTTCAGTAGGCGGTCGAAATACCACGACCCTCGTAAGGGGAGGGGGTTAGACGAAATGATTGTGGGCGAATATTTCGGCAGTGGTGGCATTCATGGTCAATATCCTTGGTATGCGCTTGATGGCTGAACAATTCATCCCTTTGGGGGTTCTCATTTCTTTGCGTCAGAACAAATCACCCTACTTTGCCCCACCGCTTTTCCGCGTCCTCGTTGATGCAGCAGGGATGTAGCGGAAAGTTTGATGTTCAAGTGTGCTCCTGACAAAAAGTCTTTTGGCCATTTGTGTGGTTTGTTTCGGAGGTTCGTCCTTTTTCCGCCGAATATCCTAAAGTTTCAACACACAAATACTAATTAAGGAATTCTTTTGAAGCGGACGGGCCTGATATCCACGGGGAGACAAGAAACAAGACAAAGGAAGGCAGTAAAATCATACTTGCAAATAGGATTATCCGCCAAGGAAAAATGGGGATGCCTAGGAGCGGCTAAGGACGTCTAGATTCGTGGGTTGATGGAAAGGCTTTGAGAAAGATAGAAAGGATTTGAAATATTCTAGCAGGAGATGGTTGCGAAGAGTCTGAAGATGAAGACAAAAGCGAGGATATAATGAGCTGGAGGATTCCACATAGGTATTGGATCGGTGGACGTTTTTTAAAGACCTATCGCGTGGGAAAAATTGAATTGATTGAATTGCTTGCAGGTTTCTTGGAAAGTAAATATTAGTGGGGGGGGGCGAAATTATGGGATATGGCTGTCAAAAAAAAAATGATAATCCCATTTCATGATTTATCGTCTATTCGAGATGGGCAAATTGAATTAAAATCTACAGAAAGTTTAGCATGTGTATTCACTTCTGTTACGAAGAGACTACGAGTGTTACACCACCTTGGCACCAACACGGTCACCAAGGCTGTCAATCAGCCAAACTCCCCTGACAGGTTTCTTAGTCATGAACACCTGTCAGGACACAGAGATTTTCTCACGTGCCATGACTCAATCGACAAATATTGAAAATCTTCCGGGGCAAGTTACAATACTAGAGACGTTAAGTCCAGTGAAGTCCCAGAGGACATAAACTACCTTAAAGGCCTAACAATGGAGGGGACTATACCAAGAAAAACTAACCCGCAGAGGGAACGACCAGGAACGATTAGCCCTGAGTTGAATCACTCACCTTTGCGACGAGTGGTCCCCGTCTTCATTTCCTCTTCAAGAAAGAGCCGATAACATGGCAGCTCTGCGATGACCCACCTCATCCTAATTGATCGCCCCCTGTCGCTTCAAGACTAATGGTTGGAGCCCTAAACATGTGAGAGGACTGGCGCTTCCCGGGAGGGTCAAAGGTAAAAGACGCGGTTACTCATGGAAAACCACCGTGAGAAGCATCGCCGTCTTTACATTGCATTGCAGGGACCGGTTTCCTCGAGAAGAGTCGCTACACCATATATTATAGTGGCCATCCAGTAAACTATGTGCTCTGTAGGTTTCTTAGTCAGCCAAAAAATGAAACCTGATGTTATCGGCTTTGAAAACATAAGCGAACGGACTCCGGACTCGAGTTAGAATACCGCCCACAATCCCCTCTAACAATCAGGTGAGAGTGAATACTTAAGTGTTAATCACACCCGAAGCCAGGGCGTGACTACCGCGCCGAGGGCTGAGTACCACACTTAAACTTCCGGCAAGCTCACCTAGTGTATGCCTACAAAGACGCTAGCCCTCGTTCCTGCATAACGTTTTCAAGGCTTCCAGGCTATCCTGACTAGCAGCATATGTGATCGCATCAGAACATTCAAATTACGCGATAAGGACATTCTCTGGGGCGCTATTTATTACCCATGCACGTCAAGGGCGAAATCCCTACTAAAAAAGTGCTGTCCAAAATTTCAAAGTAATAGCATGGAGCAATAGCAGCTTGAGATCCGAGATCCTCCAATAGCTAGTAGGGACAAAACTAAGCAGGCGACACTTCATGGATATCATGGTGGTATCTCTGGTTTATCGACTGTTGTTGGAGGTATGTGTCAAACGATATTAAGCCTCCAAACTACGGCGAATATATAATGAGGACAGATCTCGCTCCATTTCAAAATCTGTGGTACACAAATTAGGTGCTACCGGAGTCACGATCTCAGGGAGAAGATGACAACCACTATGAACGAATTTTTTATGAGAGTTCCTCACTCACACCAAAGGTAAAATATGGGAGACTTCGGATTTGGCAAAACAGAGGAGAACCATAATGACACTTCTCAACTGAGCACTGAACGTTTACTCAACTGGTGGCTGAAACCGATGCAAAGCGGCTGGGAGTAGGCTCATCGAACTGACGAGGATCTGCTTGTCTGCTGGTCATGTGTTAGGGGCAAGTAGATCTTGCGGGGGGATGGACTGAAGCAACAGCCCGGGGATCGTCCTCCCTGCACCGGAGAAGGTGCTAATAGGACCCCAAGCCAAGGTGGAACAGCTTACGCCGAGGGCTGCGTGGGCAGTGGGGAGTTTGGTCTTTAGTATGCGAACTCTGAATACCTTGGGCACCTTCAGTTTCAAATAAGACCCTTACCCTGGTGGCCGGGCCAGCCAGGGTGGACATTCTTCCCGGACTACTCGTGGGACCAAGACATGGACTCAATTAACAAAAAAACTAAAACGACGATAGAAGAGGAGGCGATGATGCCAGGCGCATCATTGGAGGAGCCAGGAGGCAGTGGCCGTCGAGAGCAGTACACTCGGTGCCAGCCGTAGCACCGTTGTGCTGAAACCAACCGCAGGGACCTCCCGGAGCGAGACGTCAGACGGACTAGCGGCTTCCAGCCTGGAACCTACTGCCGTCAAGCTGGGTGTAGCGAGTACCAGACATAGTACTCCTGACCCGACGCCCTCAGCGTCGGGGGATCCCCCGAAAGCAAAAACCGAGAATGTCGGTCCCCAGAAACCGGCTAAGAAGCGAAAGTCCACGGGTGTCCTGCTCAAGAGCCAGTACCAGAAGGCCATGCATATTCTCGACAAGATTGCCAAGAATAAGGAGGCCGGTACTGTCGACGAGCGGGATGAAAAAGACCTCGCTAAATACCAGACGATTCTTGATGAATACAACAGCAAACGCCGGGCTGGCGAGCAGAAGGCGAAGCCCATCGCTCTAAAATGCAAGCGATCTCAAGACGAGGTCGAACAAGATAAGAAGCGGAGCAGAGCGGGCAAGAGCGCAGACGCCAAGCAACATACGGAGGAAATTGTACAGCTACCGTCAGCCGGCGGGCCACGTACTGCGAAGCCCTTCAGCGACGTGGCCAGGAGTCACTTACTTGTGGCGCTGGCGGATGGCAATTCTGCTAGCGGCAAACTAACCCTGGAGGTGTGGACCAGTGTTGAGGCTAGGCTGTCGGACATGGTCTATGAACATCTCGTGGAGACCGGAGGCAAACACCCGGGACTCACTCCCCACTTTGATTCACCTCAGGTGGTCCGTGGGTTCCACGTAATAGCTTGCATGGGCCAGTTCTCTAAGGACTTTCTCGGCTCGTGTGTCGCTAAGATCAGCGACGCCTGGGAGGGCGTTTAGCTCAAGATTATCCCTTACGGCGAGATTCCCAGGAGACCGGTCGCTCGCATCTGGTTGCCGAAGATCCGCACGGAGAAGGACAAGCTCGTCCATTTCTTGCGCCTTCACAACCCCGGGATTCCCATGGACGACTGGGTTGTTATAAAGGAGGAGGAACCTCTGATAAACAGCCAGCTTGTACTACTCCGCATAAACGAGGAATGCCTGGAGGCATTGAAAAAGGCTGATTATAAAGTGTGGTTCGGAGTCAGGAATGCCAAAGTAAAAGTGTTCCGCTCTGCAAAACCGGACGACGACCTTGACCCCATCGACGCCACCAACGAGCTGTTGGAGGAGATGACGATCGACGGTCCGACGGGGGCTGACAAACCCCCCACGCAAGCAGATCATGCTGAGGGTAACGCAGATAAATCTGCAGCACTCGAAGTGCGCCTCGGCTAATCTGCTCGTCTTCCTCTTAGAGGAAGACATCGACATCGCATTAATATAGGAGCCCTGGGTCGGAAGCGACCGAACCATCAAAGCGCTCCAAAGCAAATATCTTAATTTATTCCACAGCACAAGAGACGCTGATCAGGCATGTATTGTTGCGAGGAAGAGTCTGCACGCTTTCCTGTGCCCGGACCTGAGTTCCAGTGACCTAGTTGTGGTCAAGCTGGAGCAGGTGGGGGCAGAGAACGTGTATATTTCCTCGACGTACATGACTCACGACCAATCAGCTCCGCCAGAAGAACTACAACATCTGACGAACACCATAACAGCAAAGAAAGCCAACCTGCTGAGAGGCTACGCAAATGCAAGGCATACGCTTTGGGGCAGCTCCGAAATCAACGAAAGAGGTGAGTCATTCTTTGATTTTATTATTGCTTCAAATCTATCGGTGTGTAACAGGGGCAGTACACCAACCTTTCATTTCCCTTGCTCGGAAAACTGTGACGGTTGGGAGGAGGTCCTTGATATCACCCTAATAACCGACAACGGGATTCTTAGGGTGGAGGACTGGAGAGTGTCTGACCAGAGATCCTTCTCTGACCACAGTTGGATACTCTTCAATCTAGATCTCGCCGTAGGGGTCTCCAAGCCTTTTAGAGCCCTTTAAGTTTGGTCAGGTAATTAAGAACAAACTCTCCGGTGCGCAAATTGGTAGGATTGGCACGAAAGACGAACTGGAGTCAAAGGTCAGGGCTCTGGAAAAGGCTTCTGATACCGCCTTCAAAGTCTCGTGCCCTGCTAAGTACAGCAAAAAGACCCTGCCACCGTGGTGGAACGAAGATCTCTCTAGTCTCAGGAAGCTGACTAGAGAAATTTTCAACATCTGTTACAGGCTAAAATACTGGCAGCCATGCAAGGACTGTCTAAAGAAGTACAAGTCGGCCATCAGGACCGCCAAGAGGTGGTCTTGGCTATTGTCAGAACATTGAAAGCACTAGTGAATCCGCGAGGGTCAATAAGATTCTGTCCAAGGAACATAAGAGTCCATCCTTCCGGAACGGAATCTTCTAGCTAAACTTTGGAACTGCTGGTGCAAACGCACTTTCCTTCCAGCAAGGAGGACTGCATGTCAGAACCTTGCTTGGAGGGTTTGCGGCAACCCCAGCTGTGCGGGACTATCAAATCGGTAATTACCGGGGATAGGATCGGCTGGGCTATAAACAGCTTCTCCGCATACAAATCTCCAGGCCCAGATGGCATAATGCCAGCCATGCTACAGAAGCAGCAGGAAAGGCTTGTGCCGTGGCTTGTTGAGATTTACCGGAGCTGCATCACTTTAGGATACGTACCGCAGTCCTGGAGGTGCGCACTAGTGGTTTTTATACCGAAAGCGGGCAGGCGAGGTCATGAGTCCGCGAAGGACTTTCGGCCAATCAGCCTGACCTCTTTCGTGCTGAAGACCCTGGACATTCACTTAAGGACGATTATGGAGAGAACGCCTTTCTCTAAGTCCCAGCATGCCTACCTCAAAGGAAAATCCACAGAAACCGCCCTCCACGAGGTAATTGGCACGGTTGAGCGGTCGCTGCAGTACAAGCAGTATACCCTTGCCGCCTTCTTGGATATAGAAGGAGCTTTCAACAACGTCAGTACCAACGCCATCATGGAAGCCTTGACCGGTATTGGAATTGAGGGGTATCTCACGCATTGGATTATATCCATGCTGAGTACCAGGATAATCCAGTCCGATCTGGGAGGTAACCACTTGACCAGTGCTATCTCACCGGTGCTCTGGTTAATAGTAATGGACAAAATTTTACGTACATTGGTCAGCAGCGGGGTGAAGGTAGTGGCGTATGCCGACGACTTGGTAATATTAGTATCAGGGATGTTTCTGTTCATTATGAGCGACATCATGGAAGGAGCGTTGCGAAAGGTGTGCCTGTGGGCCGCACGGCTGAATGAACAAAGATTGGTTCTTTCCTCTAATGTAAAGTATCTGGGTATAATCCTGGACCCTAAGCTGAATAGGAGGTTGAACATAGAACTGAGGGTTAAGAAGGCCTGTATAGCCTTCTATGCCTGTAAGAGAACCTTTGCAAAGAAATGGAGTCTCCGGCCGAGGATGATTCTCTGGATGTACACCGCTGTAGTGCGTCCAATCCTGACGTACGGATCTATTGTATGGTGGCAGGCTTTGAAGAAGAAATACAATAGAACAAAGCTTAATAGGATTCAAAGACCCGCGTGTGCAGGTGCTACGGGGGCTCTGCAGTCCTGCCCGGCAGATGCTCTCAATGTACTCCTGCATCTCCTCCCCCTAGACCTCCACATCAAATATGTTGCAGCGTGAAGTGGCGTCAGACTACGTGAGTCCGGATGCTGTAGGATGAGTCCTACGGTCATAGTAACATCCTAGATGACTGGGCATCCCCCGCGGACTATGTCACACGCAAGCTGAACTTCACGAGAAACTTTGCTGTGGACCTTCCAACCAGGGTAAAGTGGAAGACCGGCGGCGTGTTGCAAGACTATAACACTCTATTCTTTACGGACGGATCAAAGTTGGCCTATGGAGTCGGCGCGGGGGTTTTCTCGAATACACATGGTGTTATCCAAGTCGTATGGTCTCCCAGGTTTCACCAGTGTATTCCAGGCGATATTGGAAGTCTGTCGATTTCTGGAGCGTGATTCGAGTCCCAAGCGTAACATAGCCATTTTGACCGACAGCCAAGCGGCCATCAAGGCCTTGTATTCAACGACGACATCTTCCCGGTTGGTGGGGCAGTGCAGAGACACGCTCAACCATCTGGGCGGCACGCTCAACATCACTCACACTGACGGATTGGCCAGGCAAGGCTCTGCTCTTGGCAGTCCCTCGGGGAATACAGTCGGTGTTCCGCTAGCGGCTCTCGGGGGCCGAATCTACTCGCACTACCTAGCAGCCGCGGGCCTGAGATGGCGAAGGCTTTCAAGCTGTGCCAAATCAAGGAGAATTTGACCCGCTTATAACATATCCCGATCACGAGAGCTCCTGTGCCAGACGCGTGCAAATGCATTCAAGATTACGGCAGTGTGCACGGGGCACTGGCCCATAGGGGACCATGCCGCTAGGCTCGGCTTACCCTACAACTCGCATTGCCGAAGCTGCGGAGAAGAAAGGGAAACCCTCATGCACTTTCTCTGCGATTGCCCAGCTCTGGCTCGAGTCAGGCTGCGGACACTGGGTAAACCATTCTTTGGGGACCTCAGTGAGATTTCTATCTGCAGGGTCGGAGAGCTGCTTTCCTTCGTGAATGCTATGGGCTGACTATGAAGATCCGAGCCGGCTGGACTCTGCTTCCCTGTTCCTATAACAACAGTCACAGTCTTAGGAGTTTGTGGCATCAAAACGGCGCACCAAAGCGCTAATTGGGCTCCTCGGAGCGGCCACTGATACCTACCTACCTACCCTACCAAGGACCTGTACATTTTCTGTCTCTGGGAGATATTATTAAATTTGCAAAAGCCCTCGAACGTCGTAGGCAGGCGTTTGAAAGGAAAAAATACAGTGCGCCTATTATGAGGCCTCAGTGTTTAGAATAGGAAAAAGTATTACGAATGGATGGTTTCAGTTGACTAAAATCTTACACAAAAACCTAAATATGAAATTTAAATTTTTTTTTAAATAGATTTAAAGTTGAAATATGTCTAAAAAAAGCTACAAACTATTTAATTTTATCAATAAAGTAATTACTATTTATAAACGGCAATGCAATCAGGACGTAAATGAAAGAACTTCATACGAGATGTTGACAAAAGTGTACTTTGCAAGCAATCAAATATTTTCTCACTTATTGTCAGATATCTTCTCGTATTTGGACATTTATATCATACTTATTTCATACACACTTAATTAAAACTAAATTACTAAATAAAATTTAATAAATAAAGCAGAAAAATGGAAAAAACAATTTAAAAAAAAAAAAAACTAAATTATTCATGGACCCTCAAATTAATATAATTATATTTGGTAGAATTATATTTGTAGTTATATTTAATCTCTTTAATTAAAATAATTATATAAGTTTGCTGTAAATAAAGTCAAAATCGTTAAAAAAAAATAAAAATCCAAAGAGAAAGATAAACAAGAATAAAAGTCAAATATAAACATATATCTAGGTCTCTAAATAAATTAAATAGTAAAAAAATTGCTTGTTTATTACTAATTTTCCTGCAATTTTTTCATATAAAAAGTGCTGAGGATTTATTAGCAAAACATGGAATTGATTGTTTCGATTAGAAAGAAACACGAGAAACTTAAAGTGAAGAGAAATATACGAAACTTTTCCCTTCTCTAAATAATTCCTATTGAAATAAATAATAAAGTGATATAGCAAACAATGAATTATACAATGAGCAATAATTAACATAACAAATAATAAATTTAAATTATTTAATTCAATATTCAATGCAGAAAAAATCAAATTTATGATATACGCTGGTAATTATTTAAATAAAAATTTATCATTGATTTTGAAACCACACATATCTAATGCAAGAGAATCTTATTATCGGAAAAATTGTATAAATCACTTGCAAAAAATAGATACAATTACTTACTGTCTATAACACGATCCGTCGTTGAAGATTTTTTCTGTTGATTTTGCTGTTGCTGTTGATTAGTTTGTTGCGGTTGCTGTTGATTCGTTTGTTGATTTTGCGATGATGGTTGATTAGCGGTTTGAGAGTGTGGTTGTGTCGTTTGACTGTTTGATGACATTTTTTTAAATATTTTATTTGTTTATTTTAGAGTACTTTAATTTATTATTTTAATAATTATTAGATTGAATTTTTGTAGCGGATTAAGTGTATCCTTTAGATGTATATGTAAATATATTTGTAAATATTTTATAAATTATTTATTTTATGGTTTAATATGTATTTTATATTTGTTTAATTTTAGTAGATCAGCACACACGCACGCACTGTTTCGTCGAAGAAATGATTGATTTCAATATTTATATTAACATATTTTCTATATCGGAGAAAGAAGAAAGGGCGGGGTTGATTATTAAATTATTTAATTATTAAATTATTTCTTATTTATATTAACCTCTTGTTTTCTAAATTCTTAGGTTGTATGAAATGACTTGCAATTAGTTTCACTTAGAATAATTATCTTCTTTTGTTGCTTGTCGATTTAAGTCCTTAAATTGCAAATATCATAAATCTAATTCTTTCTAATTTCTTGTCACTTAACTAGCACAAACTAATGTAGAATAGATTAACAAAGCACTTAGAAGCATTCACACACGCCCACTCGAAGCCACCTGGAATAAAATGGGAATGTTATAACTTTTTCAAATGAATACGAAAAATATTGTATTGTAAATGTTTGAAATAGGAATTTAATGAAAGAGAAAATCCCTCCTCCTTTTTTGATAAATAACCTCTTCCTTCTGATTGTCATTTTTTTAATTGTTTTGTTTCGGTTCTTGCACACCCCTTCAACACGGTTGTTACCCATGCAAAAGGTGAGAGCTGCCAAACTGTCCTTTGAACATTTCAAAGCACCTGGCATGGATGGCATCTATCCGGCAATGCTAAAGGAGGGTATGGAGCATTTAGAGCGACCTCTAAGAAATATTTTTCAAAGATGTCTTGCTCTGGGCTACGTGTCTTCTTCTTGGCAACAGGTTAAGGTAGTTTTCATACCGAAACCTGGGAAAGATGACTATCCTAATCCAAAGAACTTCAGACAGATCAGGTTGACTTCATTCTTGCTGAAAGGTTTGGAGAGACTGGTGGAGCGTCACATTCGTGGAAACGCACTTAGGTCACACCCACTTAGTGAAAACCAACATGCTTACCAATGTGGAAAGTCCTGTGAGTCTGCTCTTCATTCTTTGGTCGCAAAGATAGAGGATGCAACTTTGAATGGGGGTGTTCGTGGACATTGAAGGGGCTTTTGACTGTGCGCCTTTTCAAAAACTTTGTGATGCCGTCAGAGCGCATGGTGTTGATGATGCTTTAATTAAGTGGATCCATGCTATGCTAACCCAAAGATTGTTGTGCGCTGAGGTAGGGGTCGATCGCTACCTGAGTACAGAAGCAACGAAGGGCTGTCCCCAAGGAGGTGTGCTTTCGCCGCTTCTGTGGAGTATGCTGATCGACTCACTACTATGCGAACTGCAAAATTTGCCAATACACGCTCAAGCTTATGCTGATGACGTGGCTGCACTTGCTGTTGATCGGGATCTTGGAACGGTGTGTAGGAATATACAGCGTGCCGTTGATTTGATAGGCAGCTGGTGCCTTAGACATGGTTTGTCAGTTAATCCAAATAAAACCACAATGGTTTTATTCACAAAAAGGAGGAAACTGGATGGACTTTGTCTCCCTGAGATGAGGGGTACTACCCTTCAACTCTCCGAAGAAGTGAAATATCTGGGGGTCACTCTAGATAAAAAACTTCTTTGGAACAAACATGTAGAGGTAAAGATGAAACGAGCTCTCACAGCTTATGCGCTGTCCAGACGGACCTTTACCTCGACATGGGGACTCAGGTCTCATGTGGTAATGTGGATATACGTTGCCATCATTAGGCCGATGTTCGTATATGCATCCGTAGTGTGGTGGGTTAAGGTGAGGCAAAAAGGTTTTCACCGTAAACTAGACGCACTGCAAAGAACTGTTTGTCTGGGTATCACTGGTGCTATGAGCACGACATCCGGCGCAGGTCGGAATGCACTACTCAATTTGCAGCCCCTGGATATATTTATTCAGCAGCTGATAGGCTAATTCGATTAGATCTATGGGAAAACAACGGATGTGGGGGGCACAGAGCATTGGAAGAGTTACTGGGAGGATTAAATCCAGTTCTTACAATGCCTTCCGATTCTCGTGTCCCCATGCATCTGTTTGGTAGAAGATATGTAGTTACCCTGAAGCATAGAGAGGACTAGGAAAACCCAGAGGAATTCGTGGCCACCGATGGCTCAAATACAGAAGAGGGTTCTGGAGCCGGAGTCAACCTCTCGAATAAAAACGAGAAGTGGGCTTTTCCTTTGGGACAATATGCCATGGTTTTTCAAGCCGAAGTTTATGCGATCCTAAGAGTGGCAAACTGGGTGATTGACGAGCGGTTGAAGGGCAGGCAGTGACAGTCAAGCTGCACTGAGGGCATTGAGCACCTCGAAAATCGTTCAGGAATGCAGAAACCGTTTGAACTCTATGTCTAGATTCAATACGGTGGAACTACTCTGGGTACCTGGTCACTGTGGCATAGAGGGAAATGAAATCTCGGACGCTTTAGCGAAAGAGGGGTCAATTTCCCCTATGCCGGGACCGGAGCCAGCAATTGGGGTATCAATAGCATTGGCTAAATCTGTTTTCAAAAATTGTGAACAAGTTTCCCATAATGACAGGTGGCAGAGCCTAAATGCTGCTCGACACACCAAACTTTTCCTGCCAGAACCCAACATACGTACCGCAAAGTTTATCCTGTCGAAAAGCAGGAGGACTTGCAGGTGTATTGTGGGCATTCTGACAGGCCATAATTCACTAGCTGCGCATATGTTCAGAATAGGAATTACCGAAGATGATACGTGTCCCTCCCGTAATGAGGAAGCGGAATCCACGGAGCATTTCCTATGTGAATGCCCCGCCTATGGACGCATCAGGCATCAGATCTTTGGTGCCGGTGTCCTCCAATTGCGACGGGTAGCATCACATCCACTAGCGGAAATCCTGCGATACGTTAACGAATCCGGAATATTCCTTTAGACGGGAGAGGCGAGTACAATGGGCCAACACGGTCTGAGTGCTCAGAAGCTGTAGCTTCTCCCCCACCATACACGCACACACACAATTGTTTTGTTTGTAAAACAAAACCTTACTAAAATCGGTTCAATATCTGTCTGTCTGTCTGTCATACCTACTTTTCTCAGAAATGGTTGTGCCGATTGACGCCAAATTTGGTGAGAGGGTAAGAACTATGAACGCCCCAACATGCAGCAAGTTATTTTTTTCTACGTTGAGTTTCCTCAGTTTAGTCCTCATCCATGCAAAAGGGGGGTTGTACACTTTTTTTTCACCGAATATAGTCATGTTGGATATCAAATGAAAGGTTTCCATTAGTACTTTTGGAAGCCAGTTTTAGTTTTGACATTTGTTGGAAAGGCGGGGAGTCAAAAGCGATGATTTCTTCAATGCACCGATTATCAGAAACTTACTCATAGGACCCTACATAGCAACCTTTATTGAGTCAGTAAACGAATTGTCAGAGCCGTTTTCCCTCTATTGCGCACGAAAAAGAATAAAGAGACCACAATACAATTTCTAATTAGGCACTTTTTAAAGCTACCAATTCGCAAATTTGGACGATAGTGTGACGGCTTCTGCTATCTGGAGCTAATGCGCGGAAAAGCTAAAGCGTCCCTGCATTTCGTATAGTTTTTCGGGTTTTCAGGACTTAAAATGAATGGCGAAGGTAGAATCCTCGTCAACGAAGAATCTGCATAACAATTGCCTTCCTGCGACCACCTACTTCTTTTTCTTCAGCCTTTTTCCTGTTCACAAGCCGGGTCGGTTCGTCGTGATCGATTTTGCCATTTGGTTCTATCAAATGCCTGATCTGGATCCAATCTCCAACCCTTTAAATCCTCATCCAGCTTATCAATTCACCCTTGTTTCGGCCGGTCTTTTGGTTGTTTACCATCGACTTCGGCGCGAATTACGTGCCCATACCATCGAATATGCTTCTCTCTCTCGTTTTTCCACGATCGGTGCAACCCCATATGAATCATAAATATCCTCATTTCGGATGTGATCAAAGCGTGTCACGTCATTAGTCCAACGCAACATCTTCCTCTTTTTTAGCGCAAGACGCCGTCCATTGTCTTTTATAGTCGACCAACACTCAAAACCATAGAGAGCGACAGGACAGACGACATTGCGATAAATTTTAGATTTGAGACGTTCGTCGATACGCCGATAGCAGAGAGTTGTGGAACGCCACTTTATCCAGGCTGCGTTAATGCGGGAAGCAATTCCATAACGCAGTTCTTCATTGACTGATAACATTGACTCCAGATATTTAAATTGCTCAGTTCTGGGCGGTACCACTTGAAATTATGATTTTGGTGGTCCATTGTTCTCGAGCACACACATTGTTAGGATTAGCCCCCTACATGGGGATGGACTATGAGCGATAAAATCCGGCTCAATAGGTCACAGTGGGCGGGTTACTTAATCCGTATGAATGAGGATGATCCAGCCCGGAAAGTCTATAAGGGCAATATCTATGGTACAAAAAGAAGACGAGACAGACCCTGCCTAAGATGGAGCGATGACATAGGCCAGGACGCCAGACAGCCTTTAGGGATATCGAATTGGTGGACCTCGGCGCAAAACCGGGATGTCTGGAGTTCCTTATTTAGGCAGGCCTAGACCGGATACCGGTTGTTGCGCCGTTGATTGACAATAGTGAAAACCCAGAAAAAATTCACAGCTTCAAAATAGAAGCACTGAGAAAAGTCAGCGACCTAATACCCCAGTACCAAAGATACCAAGGTTTCAATCACACTCAAAGGTATTGCAATCAAAATCAAAAATGTGTGAAATGTGCTGATGACTGCTGATGAATCTTCAAAATGTCCAGGCAACAGAGCTTCCTCGGCAAACTGTGAAAATTGTAAGGGCCAACGCCCCTCCACTTACAGAGGCTGTGAAAAGCGACGTAAAGGATCGCTGCCGCCAAAATTAACTGGTCTCGAAAAAGGACAAACTCAGCCACGCAAAACCAACCCAAGCGTTGGGTTGTTAAATCCAAGAAAATAGAATACCCACAGGTGGTAAGGTAAGGGTTCTATGGAAAGGTTAAAGCCGGTATTGGTACCAAAACTTTCCAGGCGTTTTTCCTCGTTATTGTTTAAACACGATGTGGAAAACGTTTAGCCGGCTGCTGAGGGTCTATTTGGTTGCTTATCTCGAAGCGTATCAGGTCGATTAAAAAGGAAAAGTTAAATAAACTAGGTTCCATAAAACCCTAAAAACTATAACAAGTTCTTGTAAACCCGGCCCATAGCGCGTGTATGTGCCCTCTATTAAATTACACCATTATTTGGTAGGCGGTCAAAGAGTAGTATAGGTCCCCCGCGATGGAGCATGAAACCTGTAAAACGCCTGATGAATCAACACCAACAGCTCTACTACCAAACCCTATCTACATCTCCACGTGGCCACTTAGGCCAGAAACGTTGGTACGATTGCCACCCTTAGATCTGGTAGCGATCGAAGAGGAGAAACTTAGGATCTACAGGTGTCAACTGAACGCCTTGTGGGCACAGACATAGTAAAATTAGTAACGATATCATAAACCCACCCTTGGGGATGAGAACTAATTTTACGTTGCTTCGATTCCAAAGTGAAAGTAAGAAGGACTGCAATCATTGAAATGACAACCATCAGAGGAGTCACGTATTGTGGTATTCAGATTAATGTAAGACAGTAATTGGGACTGAGGTTGGGATACACGGAATGAGCCCCACCGACTACGACTTCCTTGGAAGCACACCCTTCTCTTTTACGGTTCTATACTCTGTGCATCTAGAACAGCCCGTTCATTGATCACCTTGGGATAGTTGATTCGATTACATGGTGTAGCCAGAAATAGAGTTGACGACCACTTTCAAAGTGTCACCTATCCACTGCCACTTCCGCCTTCTGTTTAATAGGTACCTAGACCATAGAACAACTAAAGTGGATCTCTTACTGGTTTGATTGGAGTTGAGCTTCCTTGGTGTGGCCCATGATGTTTTGGGGGTTTCGTCTGAGATTTGAGGATGCCGGGCAGCTCCATAAAAAGCGTATGGCCGTTTCCTCCTCCTCCTCACATTGGCTGCACATAGCCGAAACCACCACCCCAATCTTTTCCATATGGTAGTTTAAGGAGCAGTGTCCCGTCAAAAGCCCTACTAGGTTTTCATGTCCCACTTTTTAAGGGACAACAAAAATGCCGCTCTAGTGGGCCTAGGCTCTTTCACAAGGATCTTCGCTTGCCGGCAAGAGTCCAAATTTCTCCACTCGATTGCGTGAACCCTTGCAATTTCACCCTTCAAAGTACAGTTGACCGTAGATGGTCGGATTCCAACAGCTGGTTCTGGGCCCACCATTGTGGATCCAGACCCTCGGCGAGTCAGTCTGTCAGCCCCCTCATTATCGGCGATGTTAGAATGCCCAGGCACCCACATCAGGAATGTTTCGTACAGTCGGCCAAGTTTCAGCAGCACCTGATGACAACTCCACACCAACTGGCTTGATATGTTGTTGCCATTTAGTGCTGATAATGCCGCCCGACTGTCGGAACAGATTCGAATGGTGCGACCCTTCCACTTTTATCGCAGACATTCTTCTGTTGCCAATGAAATGGCATATATTTCCGCCGGGAATATGGTCGTCATTTTTGCGAGGGGTCGGGCCAGTTCTGTAATCGGATTCTCCGAGAACACCCCTGCCCCCGATCCATCCGTCTTCCTAACGTTCACCGTGAGTCCATTCCGGAAGCACCAGCTGTGGATTACATGCAGAGTTGCATTCAAGCGGTCACATACTGTGTCCGCAAATTCGCCGGTAATTATTATGGCTAGGTCGTCCGCAAATGCTGGCGCGAAGACTTTTTTGTCCTCCAGGAGCCACAGCAGGGTATCCATCACCAAGAGCCATAACAGTGGAGAGAGAACCCCTCCCTGTGGGCAACCCCTGAGACATTCTGCTTCAATAGACTTCTGGCCGACCGATATGTGGATTTTTCTCCACTCTAGCATGTGAAGGATCCAACTGATTAGCAGCGGTACGATTCCATCCGGTCTTGCCGCATCACAAATTGCCGCGAATGAGGCATAATTGAAGGTACCTTCGATGCCCATGAATGCGCCTGAGGCGTGTTCTTTTTCGGACATCGCCTTTTCAATTTTTGCCGTAAGTTGATGCAGTGTTGTCTCCATGGATTTGCCTTTCTGGTAGGCGTGTTGCCTATGATGACGTGGCCACTTCGAAATGTGTGTATCCCTTATGAACCGATCTACTAGTCTTTCTAGTCCTTTAAGCAGAAAGGACGTTAGGCTGATCGGTCGAAAGCTTTCTGCGTCTGTGTGGGTGGGTTTTCCTGGTTTGGGAATGAACAACACCTTCACATCCCGCCATTTAATTGGAATATAAGTGTGTGCTAGGCATGCACGATATATATTCCGAATGTGTAGACCCAGGGCATCCATTCCCTCTATTACTAGCGCAGGGATGATGCCATCCGGACCTATAGATTTGTATCTATGGAACGAGTTAAATGCCACTTTCATTCGCTCCAGTGATACTACTTTGCATGCCAGATTCCAGTCTCTCGGTTGAGGGCTGTATGCACCTGTTGGCCCCGAGATTAGATTTCGGATGCTGCCTGGGAGGTGCACTTCAAGCTGCTTTCCGAATCTTCATCGCCTTCTGTGTACTTCCCATTCTTTGTAAACGTAAATACCCCAGTTTCTGGCTAAGTTCTTTGACCAGAATCCGCTTCAGCTTTGAGGTTGCCTCAAGAGAGTTAGTCTCTTCGCAGAAGCGTCTCCAAGATGATCGTTTAGCCGATCTTATGCTCTTCTTTAGAGCCTTGTCTGCATGTTTATAGCGATTCCAGCTAGTGCCTGATTCACCCTTCAGAGCACGATTGGGGAGCATCCTTGTCGTTCTCCTCTGTTTTGACAAATCTGAGTTTCACCATGGTGGTTTACCCCCTTCTTTGGCATCTTGAGTGGACAGTTTTTTTCGAAAGCTTCTCTCATGCTAGTTGTGATCATCTGGGTTGTCTTCTCAATTCCAGCAATTGATTTGATGTGCCTCCCAGGGATCGTGACTCGGGCGCTCAATTCTATTTGATACATCACCCAATCTGTCTTCCTCGGATTCCGAAATGGAGTCGGTGGAGGTGGATCTATGCCCATAACGAAATCAATGCGTCTGTGATCCGAGAGTGTGATATCGTTTGATACTTTCCACTCTCCCTTCAGAGCCGCGATGTCAGGAGATGCCATCGTGATGTCAATGACCTCTCGCCTGACTACATTGAAGAAATTAAGGATCTGCAAATCGGTTCCTACTAGATACTAGTAGGTAGCCTCGATCTTCTTGCATTGACGTTCGAACTTCCCTAGCATATGTGATGAGCGTTGACATCACATCCTGGTATTACCCCCATGCCTCTACTTTTGCCATATTGGATAGCTCTGATGAATCTGGGAACGTCTTCTGCCTCGTAGGGAAAGTATGCAAAGCACCATAGTATCTCTTTATGGTTAGATAAGCCGATGTGGTATCGCCATCACATAGGTCGTTAACCAAATTAGCCTGGAAGTCTTTGGAGACTACCATGCAGGTGCGGGGTCGATCGCTTCCATTGACATACAATAGGTCAGCATGTTGGAAGTTTAGGCCCCTGACTACCCCAGCAACAACCCACGGTTCTTGTATGAGGTATAGAGGCGAACTGTCTAAATCTAACGAGCTGAACTCAGGATCAAAGAAGATGGTTTGAAAATAAAAGAAAAATTCACGTCGAATTCGCCCCAAACACGCCCCAAGACGTCATCCTGCTGATAAAGGCAAAATAGAAATGTCACGCAAATGACATTTACCTTAAAATTCTTATCATTGATCAGCTGATATAAATGCCTATTTTAAAAGATACAATAGGGGTTATACGCCATATCAAATTTATCTTAACCGGGAAACAAAGAATATTTTAAGATATTGACGCCTCTCTGTCAACCCCTCTAGAAATTGAATTTATATTTATATTATTTTGATTGCATTCTGTCCCACTCAAGAGGATCAGGTGGTTGCCTGCCTCAAATGTATACAAATGCCAATCACCATATTGGTTGCCAAGAAAAAAAAAACCCCCAATCCATTTTTGCAGACAGCGTACGCGAGATGTTTTTTTCAGTTCTAGAGAAGTGGGTGCCACCGTTGTTGTACACTTCGCGCTTGGCGTTGTAGGAGGTATTTTTAGATTGTGGACACAATATTTCGGGTTAAGGTAGGGGGAGGAGACATAAAATGGTGTTGCGGAGGCACCCATGACCAGTGTTGCGTTTACAGCACCATTAAATCACAGCTTCTAGGGCAATATTTATCTGATTTTTTTCTGGCTTCATTTTTTGGTATAACCTGGTCAGCGAATCCATTTGATGGGAGAGCTACAGAACAGGCCAATTTTCTTTCGATGATGCAACTCGATTTGTTGTCCGGCCGCTGTTATCAGATTCGTTGATTTGTTAATTGTTTATTTATAGTTTCTCTTCCTATCTAATACCACCCACCTTCGGTAGATTTCATCCCACATATAAATCTTCCGAAATTTTTTCTGACCCCGAGGAAAATTTACATCAAACTCCTTGTCATTTGCATGGTAAGGCTTGTCAGGTTGTCTGACTACAGTTTTCACTACACGCCCCCTTCTCTTTTCAGCACCGTGCATGTTCTTATGAAAATAGATTTTAAAGAGCGGCTGGCGGATTCCAAGAAGAAAATTTAACTCCGAAATAATAATGGTATTAAGTCATGTGAACACGGTAAGCAGCTAATTAGAGAATACTCAGAATATTTCTGTCTATTCGTGAGTTTGGTACGAAATATAGTTGATCGAGACAATGTTTTTCGCTTGTGCAAAATCTTGGCGTGATACGATTGGCTCTTTTTCATCCAATACCGACAAAAGGAGGGGAGCTGCAACAAGGGAGGCATGGGCACCAGTAAAACCAAACAGATCAACGGAATGTAATTAAATGCTTATTTTTGGCATTAACTGGGGGATTGTTTCTGGTCTGATCGATTTGAAATTCCCTGCAGGCTCAGAAGGTACAGAGCCTTATAATAATAATAATATCTCAACACCTGGCAGCTAGGGATAAAATGCACCACCAAAAATGAGAAGAAGAAGAAATTTAAGGTCCGGTACGGATAACTGGCGGGAGTCGTCTGACTTGGTGACTGGGTCGGGCTCTCGTAATGGACAGCACGGCGTCGAAACCGCTAGTCGTGGGGCGGTTCGACGTCTAGGCGCCACGACGACCAGGAGCACAGCTCCGCCTGCTACAGCTGTTTCGCCACAATCTGTGGCCACCACTTCAGCAGGTTCGCGTAGGAAGCGGATGAAATGGACTGAAGAAATGAACCTCTTCATCATCCGCTCCTACTACGAAATAACGGCGGGGGCAGGTACAACATCTTACCGCCCCTTGTTGCACCAGAGATTCGTCGAGCGTTTCCCGCAATTGTCAGTCACAGACCAGTACCGCTTTATTACCCGCAGCGACACAATCCCGGCCACCATCCGGGGACGTGTTCGACTTGAGGTCATCGGGGAAACTGGTGACCGAGAGTCGATGGGGGCAGAGGCGGCGGCATCAACAACACCACGCCGCACTGCAGGCAACAGTTTCAGTATTCGCCGAAGCACTCTTCTCCGCCGTTCAGCTGAGGTTTCCGCTGAGGTTCGGGACGAATTCCAAAGAGCGTGTATGGAATTCCCGGATATGGATCCTTTGCATAGACCAGGTATTCCCAGGCTCTTTGCATCTCCAGCAACTCCGGGAATTCTATCTCAAATCAATGATCAGATTGCATCTCGGCTCTGTGCTGATATGTCGCTGCTGCAACTACAATCACTTGTGCATTGTGGTGTAATCACAGCTGTCAGATTGCATGGTCAGAAGATTCGCTTTCGTGTTATTGGTTTGAGTGACAAAAGAGATCCACCATGGAAAATTCGTCTGGAACGTCGGCGGGACTCACTAAGGCAGGACATTGCTAGACTGATTCAGATCAGCACTGTCAATGCCAGCCGACGGGTGAGAAATAAAGTGCAGAGGGTTTACCGGAAATATGCCATCCCCAGTGAGACACCCGTTGTTGAAATTCTGGACACACTAAAACAACAACTTTCTGTCATATGCAGTCGGTTACGACGGTATGGCGAAAGTCACTCCAGACGTAACCAGAATGCAACATACGCGAGTAACCAGCGGAGCTTTTTCAGATCTCTCAACGAATCCCAACAGAGCGCCCAGACGCGAAGCGAAAGAGTATTTTGGGGTGGACTTTGGGGGTTACCTGCCCTGCATGCTGAGTGGATCACCGCCGAAGGCACCCGCCATGCCAATACACCTGGCATGAATTTTGCGGATGTTACCGAAGAGGAAGTTCGACGAGCCATAACCATCTCGAAGAACTCCACCCGATCCAGACCTGGGATCGGGTGGAGAATTTCTGGTATAAGAAATTTACCAGCGTGCACAGTCGGTTGGCACGCAGTATAAATGAGGTCATGAGTCGGCTGGAGGAATTTCCACCTTTCCTCACTACGGGGATTACCTACCTTATCCCTAAGAAGGACACGGTGCAGGACCCCGCACACACAAGACCGATCACTTGCTTACCAACCCTCTACAAATTCATCACGTCCATTATTAGTGGAAGGACAGACGACAGACAGACCGGTAGACAGTAAATCGATGTTAATAAAGGTTTGCTCTACACAAAACCTTAAAAACGAGTTGTATATGCTCAAGGGTTTGTTAATAAGACAGAAGAGCTTTGGAAAACCGTTCTTTTGGACCACGACTCTAGATTCAACATTTTCGGTTCCGATGGCCTACAGTTGATTTGGAGAAGGGTGGTCACTGCCTGGATCATAGTATTGAGCCAGCAGCTAAACACGGCGGTGGAAGCATTATGATATGGGGGGGGGGGGTCATCTAGAATGTCAAAAGGACTCTTGCCCAGCCACCTCAGGGTTCGGATTTAAATCTGTCCTATCAAACTTGTAGGAACACTTTGAAAAGGAGCTACGCAAAAGGGAGGTAAAAGGCAAAAAAAGGCTTGAAGAATCCGAATAAGGATATCTGGAAGGTCTTTTCCTGCAAAACTTAGCGAAAAACTTCGAGGATCAGTGAAAAGGAAACCTTTCGCAATTTTAAAAGTTAATAGTTCATCACCATCATCAACGGCGCAACAACCGGTATCCGATCTAGGCCTGCCTTAATAAGGAACTCCAGACATCCCGGTTTTGCGCTGAGGTCCACCAATTCGATATCCCTAAAAGCTGTCTGGTGTCCTGGCCTAAGCCATTGCTCCATTTTAGGCAGGGTCTGCCTCGTCTTCTGTTTCTACCATAGATATTGCCAGTCTACAAGGCTGGATCATCCTCATCCATACAGATTAAGTGACGCGCCCACCGTAACCTATTGAGCCGGATTTTATCCACAACTTGACGGTCATGGTATCGCTCATAGATTTCGTCATTGTCTAGGCTACGGAATCGTCCATCCTCATGTAGGGGGCCAAAAATTCTTCGGAGGGGTCTTCTTTCGAACGCGGCCAAGAGTTCGGAATTTTTTTGCTAAGAACCCTTTGTCTTGTATAGTAAGAGCTTTGACGTTTCGAGCGGAACAGTTTTTGTAAGCTGAAATAGGCTCTGTTGGCAGCCAACAACCATGGGCGGATTTCATCATCATAGCTGTTATTGGTTCTGATCTTTGACCAGTGCGATTCGATGTTGTTAAGTTTTTGGTTTTTGGCACTGACGTTGCCACCATGTACCTCGTCTTGCATTCATTGAAGTGGGACTTCGCCCTGAGGTAATTGTGATCTCCACCAAGGGCAGTTCGTCTTACGGGGAGCTTGTGAAAAAAAAATCAAAGCTTATCCTGACCTAAAGGTGGAAATGTCAGTAAGATTCGAAGGACTCAGGAGGGAGACCCTGAGCTGATTAAACGAGAAAAACTCCAGCTCAAACTAATCGCTTGATTATAAACACTTTCGAAGAGGAGTGTCTGCCAAATGGTAGACTTAACCTTTATCAGCCGCGCACTGGCACGTAGTACGTCCTGGTGCATCAGCGAGCACTACACCTTCAGCAATCACCAAGCAATCTTCTCTGATCTATGGGTGTTACCACAGAGCAGAGCATCAGTATGCTCTAAACTGAAAGATTGCTGGCCTGCGAAAGCCTTGGTTGAGCAAATCTTTATCGAGGAGTGGTTAGACCAAGCTAATAAAGTAGGTGACTCCATGGTTGGTTGTAGTCGCAAAGCATCTCAAAAATGCTGAGTTATATTTACGTGAGCTAATCAGTGCTGCTAAGGATTGGCTAGAGAGTTCTGGTCTAATGCTTGTGGACAAAGAAACGGAACGGATATCATCACTTCAGAGACGCATGCTCAGCATGCTTGCGATAAAGCATCCACTGCAAGGATGATGTCGAAAGTGGGAGGGCCACAGTATGCATCTATGTTGCTTATAGCTAGGGTGGTGAGCTATTTCAGATGATGCTGCGGTCGTCTTCCCGGGAATGATGCCGATTGATATCGTGACGTCAGGTCCATCTCTCCTTTATCGTAGATGAAGGACGCAGAGACCTGTAGATGGCAAGAGAGTTGAGAACGCATGGGAGGTCAGTGGACACACAGGCTCATCCCTGCCATCAAGAAGTGGTTTGAGATCAATTATAATCTTACCCGATTTCTCGCGGAAGGATGGAGGATACTGTCAATACCTGCAGACGTTTAAACTTGATACCTGATCCGATGGTCCAGGACCCCGAACACGTATTCATCTACTGTCCAAAATTCGTAGAAAGAGGGAGGTAGCTAGAGGAAAATCTAGAGGAATTGCTAGTACCAGAAGATCTAGTTAATGCAAATAAACCTCAATCATTCCAAAGGCGCTTAGGATTCTGGAACGTCTGACGAATCTAAGGTAGATATTGATATTATAAGTGAATACTATGGAAGCCTCGAGGGTAAAGCGATCCGCCTGTTAGAGCGACAATGAGGGCGTGCTGGCTTTGTATAAGGGAAGATAAGTGGGGTATATGTCTGAATTTGGGGACATGTTTGACAACCTTGCTTTTGACGCAACGGGGATGAAATCGAAAGGTGATTTCGACGCAGGGGTCCTCGAGCGGAAAAGTAAAACAAAAAGTAACTGGGACAGTTCGACAGTAAAGGCCCAAAAGGTGTGGTTAGACTTATTTAAAAAAGCATGCACCTCCATATGATATAATGGTTCATAAATGCATACGATGCCAAGCAGGCACACATTTCGCAGCAGAAAACCACATTAGTTGTGAAAGAGTGACCTGGCTACCCTTTGATTGATTTGTCGCTAACCCGAGACGGTAGATGACACTGATTTAGAAAGCAAAAAACAATCCATAAGGAAACCCGATCAGGGACAAAAAGAGTCCTTCCATAAAGGGACCCATAGAAATCGGAAACTACCCATCAGGCGAAATAGAAGAGAATAAATCTGAACAGAGTTGAATAAGTGCTCAGAGGCGACCGCCTGTAGACGAACTAAGCACTGACAGATTCCAGAGCCATCTTGCAGCAACGGCGATTCACACAGGAACCAGAGATAAGCTGCTCAACATCTGCAGTAGAATATGATACAACTACGCTCCGGCCCTGGAAGGCTCTGAAGTTCGCTTTGACGTCCAGATCTGACAAGTGGAAGCGGCAGAAGCCAGAATTGCTACCTAAGGGTGATCATTTTGGAGTCGCACCCATGCTTCAATAGACTTTGTCTGTGTTTCTACGGAGACCACGGGCCAGCTCGCTACCTCCTCACTGCCCCGCGAATACGCATTGATATTCCGTGCTTCCTAGACACTGGATTTGCTTCTCCTGTATATAGTCCTCTTGCGGCGGTCTGGTCAGCAAGAAAGTTTTCTTACTGTCGAACGACTGACCTCATAGCAATCTCTATGTTCGAACAATGTGCTACCAATGCCGAGGCGGTGGAAATCCACAAGCCTCCCACCATTATCGTTAGGGGCGTCAACACCGTACTTCCTTATGACATGTCAGAGCAAGGTGTTGTCAAGGCCCACCTTGGCATTCCAATCACCCATCACTCTCAGAATGCACTATTTAGGAAGCCTCCCCTGAATTGCCTGAAACTAGTCGCAATAAACAGCCTTCTCCATTATATCAGAAGTCCCCGTTGATGAATAGTGCTATACAACTGGATTCTTGCAGTCAGAAGTCTGTCAGAAACCGGCTCATAAGTCAAGAGACCGTGCCTTGCGGTAGCCATCAGATTCGTGTCTGCTACCACTTGGCTTTCTAAAGGGTAATAGTACATTGCTGCAAGAGAGACAGGAATACTCTCCAGAGTCCCAATATCTTAGTTCGCTCAGGCCCAGGATGTCCAGCAAATTCAGCAATTCCGTGAATGGCGGTAATGCTTGAGGTGTTTGGAATCCAGTATAGATGCGATCAAATCAGCCCCGTGAGGCAATGCCAAAAGGGTAGTCTCGCAAAGAGAAAAGGAAAAAGATAGAGGAAGAGAAAGGACAGACACACACTGTGCATAGCCTTAAAAAATAGGTCACTCCTAAAGCAGGATCCTATTTTGAAAAAAAAATCTCACTTAAAAATATAGAGACCGATTAGTGCCGCAGACGGAGAAGTATTTAATCCTAGCTTGGGCCGAAGATTGGGGAAGTCGCGAAACAAATGCTAGAGGCCGCATATTGCTCGAAGTGTTTTCACGTTTGAACGTTGTTCTGGCAAATACTGGTGGCGTCAATACTTTTCGGAGACGGGAAATGGGATCGGTAATAGACCTCACGTTTGTTAGCGATTCATTATCTAAGGATCTCCAATGGCATGTGAGCGAGGAATATACGCACAGTGACCATCAGGCTATCATCTTCCAGGTGGAGCGTCCGACAGGAGCAAAGCGAATCAAGAACCCTGCAATATCGGGTTGGACCTCCAAAAAACTTGATGAAGAAATGTTCAAGGAAATACGTTTGCAGGAAGCGATACCGGTGGGAAATGCTCCACCAATATAAGAAGGCGAGGAAAGCATTGCAAGCAGCCATCTCTAGAAGTAAAACTGAACACTTCAAGAGATTATGCAAGGAAGCGGACTTCGACCCATGGGGAGGTGCATACAAGGCAGTTATGGCAACAATCAAGGGAAAGCGCTCCCCACCGATCACCAACTCTGATTTGCTGCGGGAAATCATTAGCACTCTCTTCCCATACGCTTCAAGTGATTCGAACCTTCCCAGTGTCCAGGTAGATCCCGGTGAAATTCCCGAGGTAACCACGAAAGAAGTCCTGGAAGCCGCGACGAAGATTGCCGAAAATAAAGCCCCAGGTTTAGACGGCATTCCGAATAAAGCACTGACAGTGGCCGTCAAGACAGTTCCAAGGTGGTTCTCTGAAACATTTACCACGTGCTTCAAAGATGGGATTTTCCCGGAAGAGTGGCGGAAACAGAAGTTTGTGCTAATCCCGAAGCCAAATAAACCTTTGGGTGATCCTCGTCTTATAGACCTATATGCCTGCTAAACGGCATCGGCAAACTTTTCGAACAGGTCATCTTCAATAGGCTTGTACCAATCACAGAAAGGGAGGGTGGTCTCTCAGACAGGCAGTTCGGATTCCGAAAGGCAAGATCTACTGTCAATGCCATCAGCATGGTGACGGAAATTGCGGAAAAAGCAATGGAGGCCAATAAATCTTGTGCGGTAGTTACTCTCGATGTGAAGAATGCCTTCAATACGGCAAAATGGAACAAAATAATTGCGGCTTTAACCAAATTGGGCGTTCCTAAATATCTGGTGCACATAGTCATGGAATTTCTCCGGGAGAGGATATTGTGTTGCGATTCGGACGATGGACTTAAAACGTATACAACAACCTGCGGGGTTCCACAAGGATCAGTCCTCGGTCCTCTCCTGTGGATAATAATGTATGACGGAATTCTAAAGTTGCAACTACCCAAAGGAGTGACAATCATTGGCTTCGCAGACGATATCGGAGTAACTATCGTCGCATAAGACATTGATGAGATCGAGGTACTCACAAACGAGGCAATTTTTGATATCAGGTCTTGGCTAGAGGCAGCTGGTCTGACACTCGCGGAGCATAAAACCGAGGTAGTTTTGATTACAAAGCGAAGGAAGCAGACGTCGATAAAGATCAGGATTGGAGAACGCATAATACAGTCGCAGCCAACGCTTAAATACCTAGGAGTCATGGTTGACCAAAGACTGAAATTCAAGTCTGATCTTGAAAATTTAGCAACCAAGGCTTCCGGAGTGGCTACATTGTTGGCAAGAATGTTGCCAAATATAGGTGGTCCTAGGCAAAGCCGTCGGCTCCTGATCTCGAGAGTTGTTAGCTCCATCTTGCTTTATGTAGCTCGAGTCTGGGCATCATCTTTGAAGGTGGAAGCAAACAGAGGAAAAATCGCAGCCCCATACCGATTGAGCGCATTACGTACTTCATGCACTTACCGTACAACTTCAGATGAAGCAGCTTGTGTGATAGCCGGCATGATCCCCATCGACATCTTGGCGAATGAGGGTCAACGCCTGTATGACCCATCATATGCAATCGGTGAGTCTTATACCAATCGTCGGCAATTGGCACGAAGTGATTCTATTTTGGAATGGCAGAAAAAGTGGGATGACAACCAGGATTATTCCAGATGTCTCTAAATGGATCAAGCGAAGACACGGTGAGGCTAGTTACCACCTAACTCAATTCCTAAGCGGACACGGAGGGTACCGTGCATACCTTTATCGCTTCGGGCGTGATGACTCCCCGTATTGCCCAACATGCGTGATGATTCCGGAAGATGCGGAGCATGCTGTTTTTAACTGCCCGCGGTTCGCTGCACACAGAGCGGAGGCGGAAATTGACGCCGAGGCACGGTTGACACCCGAGAATATCATGGACTACATGCTAGCCTCTAAAACATCTTGGAGGGCGGTTGAAAAATTAATGAAGGCGATCCACAATCTGCTGAGGAGGGAGGACCTTCGGAGGAAAGTGACAAATAACGATGGAAGCCGCAGTTCATAACTGATCCTGCCCCGCGATGTAATACCGAAATGGCAGTCCGCGCGGGGTAAGCGAAGGAGAAGGAGGTGGTTTTAGTGAGTAAAAGTCTCACATAACTGCCCAGTCTTCGATCAGCCTGTCACCGAGCCAGAAGAGCGGCTCAAAGAACGGTAGGCAGAATCGACCAAGGGCAAAAACAGCGCGCCTATAAGGAGGCCCACAAAACCCTCAAGCTCGCCATCCAGCAGAGCAAAAGGGAATGCTTTAAGGAGCTCTGTTTAGAAGCGGACGTAAATCCGTGGGGGAGCGCCTATAGAATCGTGATGGGGCGGTTCAGAGGCCGATTATCCCCGCAGATCACGTGTCCTTCGCTCTTGTTAGAAATTATCCAGGGATTATCCCCTCAGCAAGAGGAGGGCATAGACAGCTTCCAGCGACCTCTGAACGACAGGGCAATACCGTCAGTCACCAGTGGCGAGCTGCTGGAGATCTACTAGGATAGGAGATAATAAAGCTCCGGGTCTGGATGGCGTGCCGAATAAGGCCCCGAAATCCAGACCGGACATGTTCGCTGAGTTGCTCGAAGCGTGCATGTCCGAGGGGATATTTCCTGCATCATGGAAACGACAGAAGTTGGTGCTACTGCCTAAGGCTGGCAAACCTCCAGGTGAGTCAACCTCCTATAGACCTATTTGTCTTTTGGACACTGTGGGCAAAATGCTAGAGCGAGTAATCTATAATAGATTACTCCCTGTTGCTGAGAGCCAGGGAGGCCTCTCAGATCGGCAGTATGGGTTCCGTAAAGCCAGATCAACCATTGGTGCCATCAAAATGGTTACTGGCTTGGCCGAAGATGCAATCCGCGCAAGGGGCAGTACTAGCAAATATTGCATAGTGGTGACCCTGGATGTGAGAAATGCATTCAATTCGGCCAATTGGAATCTAATATGGGAATCTCTGGCGAAGATTGGTGTTCCCGCTTATCTTGCAGCTATCGTCAACAGCTATTTACAAGAACGGAGGCTTTGGTATGACACCAATGACGGACCCCAAGAGTACGTTGCATCCGCGGGTGTCCCACAGGGCTCCGTACTGGGTCCACTGCGGTGGAACATCATGTACAACGATGTGCTTAACCTTCCCTTTCCGGAGGAAGCCACGGTGATGGGCTACGCCGATGATATAGCGCTGGTTGATGTTGCAAAGCATCTCGAAGATGCTGAGTTATACTCATGCGAAGCGATCAGTGCTGTTAAGGGTTGGCTTGAGAGCTCTGGTCTGACACTTGCGCCGTAAAAGAAATTTAGCCCGTATTCAAATTGCGATCAAATACTTGGGAGTGATGATAGATGGGAAGCTTAGCTATAAGATACGCGTGCAGTATGTCTATGACAAGGCATCCACTGCGAGTGTCGCCCTGGCAAGAATGATGCCGAACTTGGGAGGGCCACGGCATGCCTCCGGGTTGCTTATAGCTAGGGTAGTGAGTTCGATCCTGCTCTATGCAGCTCCAGTTTAGGGAAAGGCATTGCAGGTTACATTTAACGGTAACAAACTGAGTTCAGTCTACAGAAGAACAGCCCTAAGAGTATGCTCGGCATTCAGGACTGTCTCAGATGATGCAGCATTCGCCCATTGACATCTTGGCAGATAAGATGACGAATATATATAATGCGAAGTCTATCTCTGCTTTATCGCAGACGAAGGACGCCGAAAGGGAGAGATCGCTAAATAGATGGCAAGAGCGTTGGGAACGCTCGGGAAAGGGTCGGTGGATACCCAGGCTCATCCCTGCCATCAAGGTGTGGTTGGAGAGACGACACGGTGAGATTAATTATAATCTCACCCAGTTTCTCACGGGGCATGGAGGATATCGCCAGTACCTGTTCAGGTTTAAACTGGATACCTCACCCGACTGTCCAAACTGCGATGGACTCCCACAGGACCCAGAGCATGTATTCTTCGACTGTCCAAGGTTTGTGGAGAAAAGGAAGAACCTAGAGGAGACTCTAGGAGAGGTGCTTGTACCAGAGAATCTGGTGCGAAAAATGCTAACATGTCAGGAAGACTGGGATGCGATCAATTCCATGGTCATGGAGATCAGAAAAGCGTGGTTACGTACGCTGCGTAGAGACGCAAGGGGACCAAGCTAAAATGAGCTGACTCCGCCCCGTGATGTAATATCGTACGGTGGTTCCACGGGGCTTGGAGGGAGTCGGGGGTGGATTTAGTGGGTAAGAATCCCACACGCTGGCGTGTCCAGGCCAGTGTCTTTTGAAGATTTCCACCTCCTCAAAAAAAAAGGACAGACAAACAGTAAACCGATTTTAACAAGGTTTTGTCTTGCAAACAAAACCCTAAAAAGTGACACATTAGGAAAAATTTTCAACGAATTTCCAGCAGAACACGCCAGTTAGGATGTCAATCAGCAGACATTCAAATTGTCCTTTTCTCCGGTCCGGCCTTTTCGATTGTTTCGATGCCCTAGTGTAGCCTTTTACTATTGTTCGTTCATCGGGTTTTGCGTGCACTCCTTACCCACCCCTCTCGCACGTGTCCAACTTTCGAGTTGTAAATTTTCTATGAGAACGACATTCATTCACTCGACCTCCACCACACAGTCACCTAACCACCCTCCTTCTCTCTTCCAACACGAGAGTGTCCTTGCTCGAGAGTGTCCTTGCTCGAGAGCAGAACTTAATTAAAATAAATTTCATGTTAAGCAGAAAAAATTTAGGGAGTCAAAATATATCCAGGGAAGATTGGTTAAGTTAACTGCGTTGCAGTAGGATAAAATGTGATGGAGCTGTGCAGTCGGGATTCAAAGTACAAATTTGCCAACAAGAAGGCAAGCAGCCAGTAGTGGGGGGATATCTCACCGGGGTACCAAAGGGTAGGGGCACTGTTGGGGAAAAAATAACGAAAACGAAAAAGTGCGGAACGTGAGAGTGGTCAAAAAAAGCTGTCAGGTAGAGGCAACGGATGGAAGGAAGGGGGTGGATTGTGACTGCGCACAGTATACAACTGTGCCGTCTGACTTTGTGGCGGAGAAAGATTATTTGGGGGTGGATTACTGATACTGCACAGCGGAACGACGACACTGAAAGTAGAGCAAATAACGATGGTGATGATGTTGATATCCCGCAAAAATATTGTACACAAGAATGAAAGAATGATGATGATATCCCCCAAAATATTGTAGGCAAGAATGAAAGGATTTCTATTGTTCAACCATATATATATGTATGTATGGGGGGTAGTGGGGGTACGCACATCAGGTCACTTTCTCAACGAAAGTATATGGTAAACATACATTTTGATTCCGGACTGGAACACGGTGAAAAAGTCGAGCTCCTCTAATGCCTTTTGTGCTGCACTGTCGTGTGACAGGGACTTTCCGCTTAGGGGGGTTTCCTCTTGGATATGAAGGAATCTATACTCGCCCCGCTTCCCCTAATCATTTAATTCAAACACATAGCGGGCACGTCACACTCTGATTCACGTATGTGGGTCGAGATTTTCTCAGGTCTGAATTTAAATAAAAAATATTTAAACGCATTTAGATTTTGGCAGGCTAGACAGGAACGTCTCGTATCTAGATTGTTTCAGGCGAATTTCCCTGTGTTCGCTTCGGAAAATCGTCTCCAAAGCCAATACAGAGCTAATAACATGCACACTCTCCCCGTTTGTAGAATATCTCAGAATGTAAACATACATGGGACCCAATCGTTCATCAAGATACATCGCGATTTTCCACGATTTTCACAGCATCTTACTCTAGGAAAAATCGCAGGGATTTTTCATTGCTAGCTTTTCCAGCGTCTCGCAGCCAAATCGGGTACACAAATGGGTGTGTGATGCACGCGAAATTTCCCATACTGTGGGCAATCGGTTTGGCTCCTTCCCAGTCCCTGGGCCATAAGCATCAGTGGAGAAAGAGAGAGCACAGAGAACAAACAACCAAAATATTCAAATAACAATTAAATTTTCTCACATTTTCCATGATAATTGAGAGATCTCCCGTTGAAGACAAGCATAAGATTCATCTGCTCGGAGGGATGATTCCTTGATTTTCCCCACTTGAGTATGCACCGTCCTCGTCTCCTGTTAGCGTTGACCGTACCTCACTGTGTTGGCTGTGTCGTATCGATGTTGAAAACAGTAGTCGTAGCAGTAGCAGCAGTAACAATGCTTTTCCTCGAGTTTTTCCACCATAAAATTGAATCTAGAAATTTTCCTCAGCCACTAGTCTGCATGTAACCGCATGTGTATTGTGTGCACGATGTATGTATGGTACAACCGATATTGTATTTTCCTGTAGAATTTTCTCCTGGAATTTTCATCCGTTCGATTTTCATCACAATTTTCCGACTTTCACTTGCATCTGGCCTCGGCAGAAATAGCATGAACAGTCACCGAATTTGGAGCTCACTATTCTACATTAACTATCTCCTTCCCTATGAGGAAAAAACCAACTCAAATTGAAGAGTTTTCCTCGCGAGATTGCCTTTCGTTCGACACCACTATGTTTTCCGTGGATCTTATCACTTTTCTTCGTTACTTTTCCCATAGATTTCCATTTCACGGTTCATCTTTTCTATATTTACTTTACGTTCACAGTGAATGAGCTAAGTGCGCCCGTTGCTCGTTCGTTCACTAAGACACTCGCTTACCCGCGACCCGATTTTTCATCACCAAAGAATGAAAATGGGAAAACTTCACTTTTCCGCACGGACTTTGAGATGAATATGGGATTGTATGCTCAGTTAGCCTACAAGATACAGAACTACGGAAAGCGCGTTGTGAACGACCGTTGGAGAAGTCATCGACTAGACTACAACGCGGAGACGGTGACTACAGTACGGAAAAGCTTCGGAAAATTGCGCTGGGGTCGTGAAAAGTTCCCAAAGACTGACAAAAAGCCACCGACCGAGCTACTGGCCAATGGTGGTAGTAGAGGCTATAGTGTTGGGAGCATAGAGTGTACGACAACGACGACTACGACGATAGTGAGCATTATACGTGCCACCAGCACCAGCACCAGCAAGTTACAGATCTCCTAAGGCAGCTAGAAGCGTGCAACGAGCCAGCGGGCGAGGAAAATTCACGGGAAATTCATTGGACACAATAGTGCTGGTAGCGAGTAAGCTCATCTAGCTGCCAGTTGTGAACTAGGAGGTGGTTTTCAGTGTGGTGCAAGGAAGACGTAATATATCAACATTCCTCCCCACCCCTTGCTTCTTCCCCCTCAATTTTCACATCCCATCATGGAGTTGAACCGAAAGACATGTTGCTGCACTCACTTGGATGGGTGAGGGATGAAAAGCTACACACATTTCCTATTTTCATATTTTTCAGCAAAGCAGAAATCTGGTCGGAGGATGCAACAGTGCTAAACGGAAATTGACATTTTCAGAGGAAACAGGAAAATCATTGCTAGCACAAAATACTTTTAAATTATCACCTATAACCGTTAGGAACTTTAGTATGTTCCCCACTTCCAGAAGTTTCAGCTTTGCATCTGGTATTAAGTGTTCTCCCAGATGTATCGACCTACTTTGCACAAGTGCCGGACACTGTACCAGGACGTGCATAGAGGTTTGGTCCTCCTCCTCACAGAACCTGCAGGCAGTGTCCGTAGATATCCCTAGCTTCCCCAGGTGATAGTTCAGCCGACAATGACCAGTGAGAATTCCCACTATGATTCGGAGGTTCCTTTTGGTGAGGTTTCAGCAATCTTTTGTACGCATGGGTTCGTATCCCCGAATAAGCACCCTGGACTGCTCCATACCTGGTAGGCCCGCCCAATATAGTTCCCTCAACCGTTTCTTTTCATTTCTTAGATTCCAGAGAAAGGTTCTGGCCCTTGTAAAGGCATCCCTGCTCCCTTCTTGGCTAGTTCATCCGCTGCCTCATTGCCTTCCAACCCAGCATGGCCGAAAACCCAAAGTATCCAGACCTTGTTGGACGAGCCGAGTGTATTCAATCTCTCAGGGCATTCCCATACCAGTTTAGAGTTCACCTGGTTGGACCTAAGTGCCTTGATCGCTGCTTGGCTATCGGTGAGAATAGCTATGTTCTGGCCCCTATAGTTCCTTTGCAGATTAAAGGAGGCACATTTGTCTATGGCGTAAATTTCCGCCTGGAATATGCTAGTGTACCTGCCCATTGGCTCAAAGTACATTTTCCTTGGACCAATGACACCGGCACCCGCTCCCTCTGCTGTGAGGGATCCGTCAGTGTACCAAGTAATCAGTTGCTGGTTTAAGCCGTATGTCGCAGCCATGCTCTCCCAGTTTGCCTTGTTACTCCAACGTGTTTCGAACTTCTTATCGAAGTGAAACCTCGTTGTCATGTTATCCCTCGGTATCAGTAATTCGGGACACCGCCTAGAAACGATATCAATCTTCCTTCGATTTAGGCAGCTCCCCGCCACACTCATACTACCGGCCATCCTGAATAATGATCTCCTTGCCTGCATCTGTATGTGCAGATGGAGAGGGGTCAATCCCAGAAGGACCTCCAGGGATGTCCTCATTGCCCCACTGATACACACGCAAGCCAGCCTTTGGAGCTTATGTAATTCCCTGGCTTGTGTGCTGAGTTGGGTTCTTTCTGCCCAGATTACCGCTCCATAGGTAATCATTGGCCTTACTACTACTATATTCAGTAAGTAGCCTACATTAAGCAGGTAGCCTATATTTCGTAGGTAGCCTATGTCATTTCCTTTTCTTGTTTAATACTATTTAACAAAATCCTTTTTGCCGTATCCTTGTCGATAGTTTTCGCCTGACATCTAACTAAAGGCACAGAACGACCTTATAAAAAGTAGGTCTCCTGTTATCAGCTTATAAAATCCATCATCTTCGTAACTAAATGTTTCAATTCTCCGCAGCGAGTTTACGATCTTTGCATAGATTCTCCTAAAGTCAGCCCGTTACATCTGCACCTACTGCATAGCCCCACCCATACCTTTGAATCACCCGTTTCTTTCCCGCTTTCTTTAGTGTTCCAGAGGACTCCAGGACCCTCGACCGGCAAGCCGAAAAAAGTTACCCCAATCCAGTGCGCCCTGCGGGCTGTGTCGACTGGATAGTTAGCGATCAGGGGTGACTGACACCATTCGCAACTTCATTAAGTGAGGCTGATTTCACCGTGATATTCGCGGTTATGGAACACCGGATCTTCTAGCCTACATACGCTAGATGAAAGGAAATTCAATCACATGGATCTGGTAGACGCAAAGATTTTGAGGGAAGCAAGTAATGACCTCACAATGCAATTCAAATCTTCGCAAACAAATAATAAGTGACGATTTCATGGGTTCAAACCTAAATGTTTCAGAATCCAAAGCAACGCACTAATCACTTCACAAGCGGGGTCGGCTTGTCATGATCGATTGCGCCATTTTTCTCTGTCAAAAGCCTGCTTTGGTTACAGTCGCGAGCCTTTCAAATCCCCCCATTGATAACCACCGTTGTTTCAATGAACCTTTTGGTCTTTTACCGACGATTTCGATGTTCAAACCAATCTTGGCAAGTGAGTTTTCATTAGCGCGAATTACGTGACCCTACCATCGAAGACACCTCTCTCCCGATTTTTCAACGATGGGTGCAACCCCATATCGATCGCGAATATCCTCATTTGTGATGTGATCAAGGCGTGATACGCCACTAGTCCAGCACAACATATTCGTCTCCATTAACGCGAGATGCCCTTCATTCAGAACCATAGAGGAAGACAGGGCGGACAACAGGGCCGACCTCCCCAAATTCAACATATAATGATGCCATTAACAGCATCCCCACATTTCTAGGAAATTTCGTGTCATTAAGTGAAATCTTTCCGAACTAAATAACGTGAGACAGACAGACAGACAGACGGCCTATAATAAATTGGTTGACCTACCATCAAGCATCTCTTGGAGTGGATAAGGAAATTTTTGGTCGTCTAAATTACGTGGGACAGACAGACAGGCAGACGGCCTATAATAAATTGGTTGACCTACCATCAACCATCTCTTGGAGTGGAGGATAAGGACATTTTTGGTCGATACGCAGATATGCGTGTCCCACAGGCATGGTTTATTCTCAGGCCGGAGAAGTAACCCTGAATAAAAAACCAATATGGATGACGAGAGATATAACAAGCTTACAAAACAGAGACTCGGAACACTCACTTCGCATGAGCCGATCTCGAAACGAAAAGAACGTGGCTAAGAAGACAAGGGTTCGCTCCAAGGCTATCGTTATCTTAGGTACCAGCAATATGGCTTATACAGATATATTAAGAAAGCTGATCGTGATCTGGAAAGCCTGAGGGCAGTTACAAATGTCAGATCTAGAAAAAAATACAAAAGAGATCGCACTTTGGATTTCCAGCTCCAAGCTGAAGCTGAAGACTTCACCAGGAAAGTACAAAGTACGCCTTACACTATAGGATCTTGCTCTCAGAAACCAACTATAAACTGAAGATGCAAAGTGCCAGAATGAGCGAACCCCAGAGAAACTTTGGTAATAAAGTGTAATTGACCGATTCAGCAGGGACTCAAAATCATTACTAGTGACTTCAATTCGGGCTCTATAGAATGAAAAGTTTGCTGGTCAACGCCAAAGGATATTGTCTTCTGCAAAGCTTGGCGCAGCTAGACGGGGTAATGAATGTGAAGTTCATATCCACCGGAAAGGAGGGGGCGGATTCGGCTGATTTTCCTTAGCTCTTCGCTAGCTCGCAATATGTCCTGGAAAAATCAATAAACACTAGCTTCAAGCCGACTAACAGGCAATCGTTTTCAGTCTGAGAGTCAGGTCAAAGGACTATGACATCAAACTGATCTACGAGAAAGCCACGGGCGAAAAAGGATTTATTAAAGTTTGGCTGAATCAAGCACAACTTCAGAGATAGTCCCTGATGTGACAAAGCATATCTAGATACCATGGCAATTTATCAATGCCATGATCATATAATTTCCTCATCATCATCATCAACGGCGCAACAACCGGTATCCGGTCTAGGCCTGCCTTAATAAGGAACTCCAGACAACCTTGCTCTGCGCCGAGGTCCACCAATTCGATATCTCTAAAAGCTGTCTGGCGTCCTGACCTACGCCATCGCTCCATCTTAGGCAGGGTCTGCCTCGTCTTCTTTTTCTACCATGGATATTGCCCTTATAGACTTTCCGGGTGGGATCATCCTCATCCATACGGATTAAGTGACCCGCCCACCGTAACCTATTGAACCAGATTTTGTCCACAAGGCAAAACCTGAAGCTCATTGCTGAGCGAAACAAGAGAGACACCTTCAAACAATTCTGTATGAAGGCGGATATAAACTCATGTGAAAGCGCCTATAGATCTGACCTCGTCCTGAGACGATTCAATCTGGTCATACTACCTACAGGAACGAGGGAAGCATTGCTGAATTTTTTTAGGAGCATTCGATACAACGAAGGATCAATCCCAACATCCCCCTTAAATATAGTGCCTAACTTAAGCTGAGGGGAGACATATTCCCGGACTTTTAAAGCAAGCAAAGAATTCCCCTTTGGTTATGAGGACGACAGTGGTCATTCCTTTTGCATGAAACTACCAAACCTGCTGTTGTACCATCGTGAAACAGTCCCATATTGGTTGTGGATACTGTCGCGAAAATGCGCATTTTGTCAGGCTCAGCACTCCAGAGAGTCATGCCTTAGCATAAAATCCAGTATGCGGAAAGGGTTGTACCTGCAATTACTACGCATAGATTCCCCTGGATATGCTAAATGTGTCTAATTCTGTCAAAATCTGCGTCTTCCTTTTTCTCAATCAAACAGTCCTGCCCTTCAATTTCTAAACCAACATCCTGCTGCTGTGGATATTTTGCCGAGTCCATGATTGCTAAAAATTGCGCCCAACGTGGGATAAAACCGACGACTTTGGTTTAGGGTTCTAGCCAGATTCTTAGTTCTCAGGTCTCTTTTTTTCTAAGGGGAGTTTACGCTAGGTAGCGGAGGGAAACTTCAAGCCTGTGGAGTACAGCTCTACGTTTGTGTGTGGAGTATAGCTCTACGATTGTTTTTTTCTGTTTTCTTTTAGTGAACCGAATTCCTGACAACCACGCAGGACGGGCTTGAGGACAAAATGTCCGCCAAGAGGGCGAAGACCGGGGGCCCCTCTGACGAAGAGGGGGGCCCGAGCCCCGGAGGCGAGAATCGAGCAAATCTGCTCGAGATAATAAAAATGCTGAAGGAGGAGATCGCGGAACCCCGGGCAGAGCTCAGAGCAGAACGTAAAAAACGGTAGGAGAAGGAAAACCTGCAAGCCGGACAGCCCATTGAAGGGGACGACATCGTGGGATGTGCGTCTGCTTTCGCCGGAGATGTCTCGGGAGAGCCGACCAACTTAGAAGCTAGCAACGTCGTAGCCGGCAACATCACTGCTGCAACATCGGAGGACGAAGACCCATTCAACTTCGTCACAAGACGTAAGCCAAAAAGGAGTAAGATTAGTGCCAAAAGTGTTAAGATTAGTGAAAGCACTCCCCAGGCAAATATTACCCCAACCCCCGCTCAGAAACCAAAGAAGCAAAAGATGCCGGATATTCATTAAATGTTCCTGTTCTGCTAAAGTCCCTTAAGGCAAATAGATAAAGACAACGTTCAAGAACACGAGGGCGGATAAGACCCTCATTTTCGCCGAATCCATCGATCGGATCGGATCACGGCAAAATCTTCGCTCTTATCAAAGAGCAAGGCTTAAACGCCACAACTAGCACCCCTCAATCCCTGAGGACGCAGTCCCTCATTATTCGAGGATTACATCGGGAAACCGATGCTGTAGAAATTCTGGCGGAGCTCGAATCCGGTCTGTAGCCAACTTCCTGACAAATCAGGACAAAGCTCTACATAAGGAGAATCCTTCTCTCCCAATGAAGGCTCAATCGGGACTTTTTATTAGTGACCTTCGAGCCCTCTCAAGAGCTCAACGACGCCTTCAAGGTGAAATACATTCTACACCAGAAGGTTACCTTAGAAAAAATAAGACCGTTGGGACAGATTCAATGCTTCAATTGTCAAAATTTTGGGCACGTTGCTCAAAATTGTACAATTGTACATCGGTGCGTTAAATGCACCATAAAACATCCGCGTGGCGACTGCCCACGCCCCTCAACGGAGGTGCCGCAATGCTGCAAAGTCGGACATCCCGTCAGCTTCCGCGGTTGCCCAGCATATAAAGATATGCTGGCCCGAAAAGAAGCTGCCAAAGTCCGCAAATCTAAAGAAGCACAGCAGACCAAACAGGCACTAGCACAACTGTCGCAAAGTTTGGCCAAAAGAATAAGTTTAATGGGAGCGAATTGCCGTTGTTCATTCGTGCTGGCTGAGGTGAGGGCTTCAACCAATTCACGGAATGCGGCCGGCTGGTTTGGGAGAGACTTTGTTGGAGGTGGAGGTGCAGGGGCCACGCAGTGATTGTTTCATGGCTTCAGCGTAAGATATGCCTGTCTTACGCTGAAGCCATGAAACAATCACTGCCCCGCGTGGCCCCGGATATAATACCATCCGGGACGATAACAACACCGGCTCTGCCCTATTAATCAAAAAAGATTATGAATTCGAGGAAGTCGCCATAGACAACCTGCTAACCTGTTCCGCCGCGGCGGCTTTCATTAAAACGGCTGGCAATAAACGGATTCTCATTGTCTCCGTTTATATTAGGTGCCAATCTAGAAATGAGGAACTGGGCCATGACTTAAAAGTCTTGAGCGATCTCCAGTTGAAATCTAATTACCTTGTCTTTGGAGGCGACTTCAACTCCAGGCACACTCACTGGGGCGACACGGCCATTAACTGTAATGGGAAAACCCTGCTCAAATGGATCCACGATCCTTTCTCGCCTACCAATCTCGTGATAGTCTTGCCGAATTCTCCGTCAAGGTCCAGTAGCCAATCTATATTAGACTACTTCCTTCTGTCTATGGAAATGAAGCAAAGCTTTCAGGTAATATCATGTGATACCTTACCAGGCATGTCCGACCATTTCGCGGTCAATCTCAAACTGTCCTCATCTCTTTCTCTGAAAAAGAGAGTAATGACCACAATTAGGTCTTTCGCCCACACTGACTGGGATAAATTCAGGGCTGAGTTAGCACCAAAACTCAACTTGAAAAAACAAATTTCCCATCCACCTGGAAAATAGCCAAAATTATAGCCATTCGGAAAGGAGGTGTCTCCTGTGAACCTGGCAACTTCAGACCTGTTTCACTTCTATCTAACCTGGGGAAGCTTTTTGAGAGAGCATGGACCGTAGGGCTGGTCCAACACTGCAATGTTAACAACATTATTCCAGACCATCAGTTCGGTTTCCATGCTAAACACGGAACACAACACGCCCTGAGCTACCTCCACGATACTGTGGCCAGCAGACTTAACGTCAATAACAAACCCACGGTAGCTTGCGCTCTGGATTTAGAAAAGGCCTTTGATTCCGTCTGGATTAACGGGCTAATCTATAAACTGATCAAATACGAATTCCTAATCCCGACGATCAGACTTGCCATCAGTTTCTTCGAGGATAGACGTTTTTACGTCAGTGTCGGAAATGAGATTTCCGATCTCTTGCCGGTTATTGCTGGGGTGCCGCAGGGATCCATTTCTGGTCCTACTTTATACAATATTTTCACTGCTGATGTCCCCTCCCCTGAGGTCGGTACAGAACTTATGCAGTATGCCGACAACACACTCGTCTACTCCTCTAATTTTCGCCCAGACAAGGCAGTTAGCGATATAGAGGATTACTTGGTTGACCTCTGCTACTACTACCAGAGCTGGGGTATCAAAATTAACTCAACCAATACACAAGTCTGTATCTTCAGGAGGAAATCTACATACTCGGGATCTAGATCTATCCACAGGAAGGCTAAAGGCCTGAAACTGGAAATCGGGAATACAATAGTAAGAGGGTCGAAATCGCTGATCCTATATAAGACTCTCATCAGGCGCATCATATGCTACGGAGCCCCTTCGTGGATCACTTGCTCTTCGAAAGCCATGGATAAATGCATGTCTTTCGAACGTCGCAAGTATAATTAAAGACAGATTTTTTTTAATTGACTCTAATTGCACCATGTTTTATCGGAAAAAAACACGCACGCATACATAATGCTAATGCATCCCCCAGTAAGGCACACATAAACTCGGCTCACCTGAAGCAGAAAACTCCTGCAAAGTATCCATAAAAGTATCTCCGGAAAGATTCAAGTGGAACAGAACTACAGAGGAAGAGAAAAGCTCCCTCGTGCAAGCCGTCAATAAAATTCTAAGGGGATGGTGTCCTTTGCCGGTGGTTGAATGACTTCAATGGAAATTATTAGAAAGCTCCAGCAGCAACACCTATGTATGCGTGTGATCCGTACCTCTAGGAAACAGGGCGCATGCCCCCTGCAAAGAGGAAAATCTTCTTGGGATACTCGAGGAGCATTTTCCAACATCCTTTCTCTGTTAGAGGGGTCCGTTCACTTCCCGCATTCCTGTTTACTTTACGATGCGGTAATGGTAGTCTGACCAACTAAACGAGAACACCCTCACATCCTGGAGTATTCAACAAGAATGATTAGCGATGCAACCGATTATATACATATGCACCCCTCTAACTGGGGAAAATAGGCAAGGAATGTCGGTTAGTCCTGGCATATCTGTTTCTGTGCGCAATAATATACTTGCTGTTGTGTTTCATGTTCCATCAACCCCATACTTTCCTTATTAACGGCAAATTCAAATCGGGGGTGAAAACTACCCCTATCACATTTGTACTAGCGTAAACTAATTTAATTCCTTTCTCATCTAACGCTCCCAAGTGTTAATGACAAATGTGGAAGCTCTGCACATGCGTGATTCTATCCAGGATGAAAACTTCAACCTCTGACCTCGACAATAGCTTTTCCGATGCTTTCAATTGGGATCAGTTCCCGCCAGTTCGCCCCCATTTATCATCTGCATTCCTTTTTTGGTTCACTTATGCCATTCTATTTACAATGCACAAAGAGGTCGTAAAGTTTCCGAATGAATGACTAACTAGGAGATTTCAACCAGTTCGATGCGGAATGGTGGAATCCTAGAGCAGGAGACATGAGGTTGGTGGAAATTGGGGGATGGATGATGGAGCTCGTTTCTACTTAAGAAAATCCCTGATATATTTTCAATTTAGATGTAATTTATTATCAGGGAAGCGTACTACAGTTGAATAAGGAAGCAAAGGGATCATTTATAATGGAAACAATGACAGGAACTAGACGGGGACTAGGCCCTGTTGTTTGCAAGGCGTGTCTCGCAAAGACACGTTTTCAATTCATTATTGACTCTTTAAATTCAGCGAAAGTTTCCCCGGCGGCCTGGTCTGATTATGCTTCAGGTTAAAGTTGCATAATTCGGCAAGTCCTCACACGACCTCCGCGTGGTGGCCGCTGGAAACCGTCTTCGGGCGGGCCAAGAGTGTGTAGGGCCGGGCTGGGAGTAGGCTCATCCAACTGACGAGGATCTGCTTGCTTGCTGGTCATGTGTTAGGGGCAAGTAGATCTGGCGGGGGGATGGACTGACGCAACAGCCCGGGGATCGTCCTCCCTGCACCGAACAAGGTGCTAATAGGACCCCAAGCCAAGGTGGAACAGTATACGCCGAGGGCTGCGTGGCCAATGGGGAGCTTGGTCTTTAGTATGCGAACTCTGAATACCTTGGGCACCTTCAGTTTCAAATAAGACCCTTACCCTGGTGGCCGGGCCAACCAGGGTGGACATTCTTCCCGGACTACTCGTGGGACCAAGACATAAATTCAATTAACAAAAAAACTAAAACGACGATAGAAGAGGAGGCGATGATGCCAGGCGCATCATCGGAGGGGCCAGGAGACAGTGGCCGTCGAGAGCAGTACACTCGGTGCCAGCCGTAGCACTGTTGTGCTGAAACCAACCGCAAGGACCTCCCGAAGCAAGGCATCAGACGGACTAGTGGCTTCCAGCCTGGAACCCACTGCCGTCAAGCTGGGTGTAGCGTGTACCAGACATAGTACTCCTGACCCGAAGCCCTAAGCGTCGGGGGATCCCTCGAAAGCGAAAACCGACAAGAATGTCGGTCGCCGGAAACCGGCTAAGAAGCGAAGGTCCACGGGTGTCCTGCTCAAGAGCCAGTACCAGAAGGCCATGCATATTCTCGGCAAGATTGCCAAGAATAAGGAGGCCGGTACTGTCGACGAGCGGGATGAAAAAGACCTCGCTAAATACCAGGCGATTGTTGATGAATACAACAGCAAACGCCGGGCTGACGCTCTAAAACGCAACCGATCTCAAGACGAGGTCGAACAAGATAAGAAGCGGAGCAGAGTGGGCAAGAGCGCAGACGCCAAGCAACATACGGAGGAAATTGTACAGCAACCGTCAGCCGGCGGGCCACGTACTGCGAAGCCCTTCAGCGGCGTGGCCAGGAGTCACTTACGTGTGGCACTGGCGGATGGCAATGTACTAACGGCAAACTAACGCTGGAGGTGAGGACCAGTGTTGAGGCTAGGCCGTCGGGCATGGTCTATGAACATCTCGTGGAGACCGGAGGCAAACACCCGGGACTCACTCCCCACTTTGATTCATCTCAGGTGGTCCGTGGGTTCCACGTAATAGCTTGCATGGACCAGTTCTCTAAGGACTTTCTCGGCTCGTGTGTCGCTAAGATCAGCGACGCCTGGGAGGGCGTTAAGCTCAAGATTATCCCTTACGACGAGATTCCCAGGAGACCGGTCGCTCACATCTGGTTGCCGAAGATCCGCATGGAGGAGGACAAGCTCGTCCATTTCCTGCGCCTTCACAACCCCGGGATTCCCATGGGCGACTGGGTTGTTATAAAGGAGGAGGAAACTCAGATAAACAGCCAGCCCGTACTACTCCGCATAAACGAGGAGTGCCTGGAGGCACTGAAAAAGGCTGATTATAAAGTGTGGTTCGGAGTCAGGAATGCCAAAGTAAAAGTGTTCCGCTCTGCAAAACCGGATGACGACCTTGACCCAATCGACGCCGCCAACGAGCTGTTGGAGGAGATGACGATCGACGGTCCGACGGGGGCTGACAAACCCCCCACGCAAGCAGATCATGCTGAGGGTAACGCAGATAAATCTCCAGCACTCAAAGTGCGCCTCGGCTAATCTGCTCGTCTTCTTAGCGGAAGACATCGACATCGCATTAACACAGGAGCCCTGGGTCGGAAGCGACCGAACCATCAAAGGGCTCCAAAGCAAATATTTTAATTTATTCCACAGCACAGGAGACGCTGATCAGGCTAAACCTAGAGCATGTATTGTTGCGAGGAAAAGTCTGCACGCTTTCCTGTGCCCGGACCTGAGTTCCAGTGACCTAGTTGTGGTCAAGCTGGTGTATATTTCCTCGGCGTACATGGCTCATGACCGATCAGCTCCGCCAGAGGAACTACAACATCTGACGAAAACCATAACAGCAAAGAAAGCCAACCTGCTGATAGGCTGCGACGCAAATGCAAGGCATACGCTTTGGGGCAGCTCCGAAACTAACGAAAGAGGTGAGTCATTCTTTGATTTTATTATTACTTCAAATCTATCGGTGAGTAACAGGGACAGTACACCAACCTTTCATTTCCCCTGCTCGGAGAACTGTCACGGTTGGGAGGAGGTCCTTGATATCACCCTAATAACCGACAACGGGATTCTAAGGGTGGAGGACTGGAGAGTGCCTGACCAGAGATCCTTCTCTGACCACAGTTGGATACTCTTCAGTTTAGATCTCGCCGCAGAGGTCTCCAAGCCCTTTAGAGACCTCAGGAGGATCAACTGGAGAAAGTTTGGTGAGGTAATTAAGAACAAACTCTCCGGTGCGCAAATTGGTAGGATTGGCACGACAGACGAACTGGAGTCAAAGGTCGGGACTCTGGAGAAGGCATTTGATACCGCCTTCAAGGTCTCGTGCCCTGCTAAGTACAGCAAAAAGACCCTGCCACCGTGGTAGAACGAAGATCTCTCTAGTCTCAGGAAGCTGACCAGAGACATTTTCAACATCTGCTACAGGCAAAAATACTGGCAGCCATACAAGGACTACCTAAAGAAGTACAAGTCGGCCATCAGGACCGCCAAGAGGCGGTCTTGGCTAGACTATTGTCAGAACATTGAAAGCACTAGTGAATCCGCGAGGCTCAATAAGATTCTGTCCAAGGAACATAAGAGTCCATCCTTCCGGAATGGAATCTTCTAGCGAAACCTTGGAGCTGCTGGTGCAAACGCACTTCCCCTCTAGCGAGGAGGACTGTGAATCAGAACCTCGCTTGGAGAGTTTGCGGCAACTCCAGCTGTGCGAGACTATCAAATCGGTAATTACCGGGGATAGGATCGGCTGGGCTATAAACAGCTTCTCCGCATACAAATCTCCAGGCCCAAATGGCATAATGCCAGTCATGCTACAGAAGCAGCAGGAAAGGGTGAGGTCCCCAATTTAAACCTGTGAAGGTATTGGAGATATCCTCCATGTCCCGTGAGAAACTGGGTGAGATTATAATTAATCTCACCGTGTCGTCTCTCCAACCACTCCTTGATGGCAGGAATGAGCCTGTGAGTCCACCCACCCTTTCCCGAGCGTTCCCACCGCTCTTGCCATCTATTTATGGATCTCTCCCTCTCAGCCTTCTTCGTCTGCAATAAGGGAGAGATTGGCTTCGCATGGTATATATTCGCCATCTCATCTGCCAATATGTCAATCGGCATCATTCCAGAGATGACGAATGCTGCATCATCTGAAACAGTCCTGAAGGCAGAGCATACCCTCAGAGCTGTCCTCCTGTAGACTGCATTCAGTTTGCTAGTGTTAACTGACATCCGCAATACCTCGCTCCAAACTGGGGTCGCATAGAGCATGATTGAGGTCACCACCCTGGCTATAAGCAACCTAGAGGTATGCCGTGGCCCTCCCACATTCGCCATCATCCTCGCCAGGGCCATACTAGCAGTGGATGATTTATCACAAACATATTGTACGTGTTGCTTATAGCTGAACTTCCTGTCTATCACCACCCCCAAGTATTTGATGGCCAGTTTGGAAGTGATGATATGATTCCCGATTCTAACACAGGCGTAATTTCTCTTCCGGCGCTTCGTGATGAGGACCGCTTCTGTTTTTTCCTCCGCAAGTGTCAAACCAGAGCTCTCTAACGAGCATTTGACAGCATTGGTTGCCTCACTTGAGTATAACTCAGCATCTTCAAGATGTTTTGCGACAACAACCAGTGCTATGTCGTCAACGTAACCCACCACTGTGGCTTCCTCCGGCAGGGAAAGATTAAGTACATCGTTGTACATGATGTTCCACAGTAGTGGGCCCAATACGGAGCCCTATGGGACACCCGCGGAAACAACATACTCCTGGGGTCCGTCATCAGTGTCATACCAGAGCCTCCTTTCAGTTAAGTAACTATCGACGATAGTAGCGAGATAGGCGGGAATACCAACCTTCGCTAGGGATTTCCGTATTAGATTCCAATTGGCCGAATTGAATGCATTTTTCACGTCCAGGGTTACTACCACGCAATATTTGCTGGTACTACCCTTTCCGTGAATTGCATCCTCGGACAAACCAGTAACCAATTTGATGGCATCAATGGTTGATCTGGCTTTTCGGAACGCATACTGCCGATCTGAAAGGCCGCCTTGGCTCTCAACAACCGGGAGTAATCTATTATAGATTACCCGCTCCAACATTTTCCCCACCGTGTCCAAAGGACATATGGGTCGGTATGACGATGGTTCACCTGGAGGTTTACCAGGTTTAGGCAGAAGTACCAACTTCTGTCGCTTCCAAGCTGCCGGAAATATTCCTTCGGACATGCACGCTTCGAACAACTCAGCGAACATGTCCGGCCTGGATTTCACGGCAAGCTTAAGGGCCTTATCCGGTGCTCCGTCCAGGCCCGGGGCTTTATTGTCTCCTATTCTGCCGCAGATCTCCAGCAGTTCGTCTCTGGTGACTGGTGGGATTGCCGTCACATTCAGAGGTGGTTGGAATGTGTCGGTGCTCTCTTCTTGCTGGGGGAATAACCCCTGGATGATTTTCAGCAAGAGGGTGGGACACGTGATCTGCGGAGAGGAGCGGCCTCTGAATCGTCCCATCACTATTCTATAAGCACTCCCCCACGGGTTTATGTCCGCTTCTGAGCAGAGCTCCTTAAAGCATTTCGCCTTGCTTCGCTGGATGGCGAGCTTGAGGGTTTTTCGGGCTGCCTTATAGGCACACTCTTTCTGCCCCTGATCGACTCTACCTACCGCCCTCTGAGCCGCTCTTTTGGTTCGGTGGCAGGCTGATCGTAGGCCGGTCAGTTCATCATTCCAGCAGTAGTTTGGTCTTCTACTGGCGAATGAGCACCTCCTAGGCATGGACGCGTCACATGCTTTGCCGATGCATTGAGCCAGATGGACGGATCTTTCCGTAGAGGCGCCTGCCTTATCAGGTTGTTCTAACCACACCTGTATGAAGGTCTGCTCATTCCAAAGATTTTGCAAACCAGTCTGAAACCTTTTTCGGTTTCGGGCATGATAGCTCTTTGCCCTGTGGCTCGACACATGTCTCAAAGAAGATTGCCTGGTGATCGCTGTGGGTGTAGCGTTCGCTGACGCACTAGGACATACCACGCGCCAGGGAAGGGCTGATAAAGGTCAGGTCTACAACTGAATCTGACCCGCCTTCCAGAAAGGCGGTGTTTACAGCACCTTCGTTAGCCAAAACTATGCCCATCTGCGCTAAAGCTTCTATTAAACTGCACCCCCTAGCATTTGATTCTCTGCTACCCCACTCTAGGGCCCAAGCATTGAAATCACCAGCAATCACCTTTGGACTTCGTCCCCTTGCGTTGAGAACAAGATTATCAAGCATTTGCCCGAATTCAGGCAGTGTCAAATTTGGCGGGGCGTAGCAGCACTTATTTTCGCCCACACAAAGCCACTGGCTGCCTGACTTGCAGTACATTGTATGGCCTGTTGACCACAAGCCCATATCGCCGCTCCACCTGTCGAATCTGTGACCCATACGCCACAGTGACGGTTTCTATACGGTTCACTTATGATGGCAACTTCCATCTTAGATTCGAACGTGGTCTGCTCAAGTAAATCCTGAGCGACCCTGCAATGATTCAGGTTTATTTGAATAAACCTCATTTTCTCATTGGAGTGAGCGCCTTCCTAAATTCTGAACATTTACCACTCCCGGCAATATGTCGGTTATCCTGTCCCTCTTTTACTTCACACAATAGGCACTTGGGGTCCTTATTGCACTCTCTGGCAATATGGCCTTTCTCCCCACACCTTCTGCATCGATCGGAACGATCAATGCTGCTGGTGCATGCCTTCACGAAGTGCCCAAACATGAGGCATTTAAAGCATCTCTTTAGTGAAGTTTGCTCCCTTAAACGGCAGACAACCCATCCAATCCGAACCCTTCCGGCAGCTAACAACATCTGCGCTGCCTCCGCTGGCACTCGTATGGTGGCCGTTTGAGTGCCACCATAGGCTTTCCGTAGACCGACAACAGACTCCTCTGTAAGTTCTTTCAACTTGAATTGCTCCTTCAGAGCAGTGCAAATTTCTCCTTTCGATGTAACTTCATCGAGATCCTTACATTGTATGTAGATCTCATGTTTTGGGCACGCACTGCGGCATTCTCCCCAAGTGAGCCCTTCACCCGAGTGCGAAAGTCATCAGCCTTGCCCACGCTGGATCTTTCTAGCTCGAACATGAGATCTCCTTTCTGGGTTCTTCTGATTCGATTCATATTTCCGCTCAGATCTATTAGGTCGGGATCCGCTTTGACCTTTCTGAGTATCTCCGCGTAGGACAGATTGCCCTTACTGGAGATAACAATCGCATCTGGACGGGTTCGCACTTTTGCTTTTCCTTTCGTTTTTTTGTGGGTAACCATAGTCCATCCATCGTTTCCATTCGTCTTCGCAATGCTGGTCGACTTTTCTACAGAGAGTTTCCTGTCCGCCTTTTTTTTCTCTTAGGTGCCTGCTGATTATTTAAAGGATCCCTCGCTTTTTTACGTACTCGTTTATTTCGCCCTGATTCAGTGGTAGTACGGTTAGGCGTCACTTGGGTCGCTTGTGACACTGTTGGCACAGCGGGGTTCGGCGTATCCTTGGTATTCTTTTCCTCCATCTGCGGTCTATTATAGAGAACTCTAATAGCCCTCACCATATTCTTTATGGCTTGGTGCACGTTGTGCTTGTCCTTGATGAATTCGGACAGCTCAACTATTTTTGCCCCAAGCTGGGTGAAGGGTAATTCCTCCGGATCGGGACTCCGCTCCCTATAAGTTCCGGCAGGGTTACTCCATGGTCCTTCACTTTTGACGTTTATTGACCTTGCCTGTACTTTATCCTTCATCGTCTTTGGCATTGGTGGAGATCTTAAAGTTGATAAGCTTCTTTTGAATGTATCCCTTCCCTGTTCCTGGAGCACTGGTTTTTGTTGTCCAAAAATCTGCCTTTAGTTCGTTTTTGTTTGCTCTTGTTATTGGTGTTCTCGGTCAGGTCGTACTTCGCTTGAACACTTCCTTCTCCAGATCCAAATCACTTGTAGCATTATATGCCAAGGTGGCCAAGTTGTCCACCACCGAGGCACTGCGGTCGAGGGATATCGACGACCGGGAGCCCGCTTGCTCACTCCCAAAAGCCACCGGTACTGGGGTTCCGAGCCCCTGCACCGTAAGTTTCCTCCTTCTCTCGTCTTCCATAGTGGTTTTATGTTCTGGGTATCCTTCCGATAGCCAGGTCTGTCTGTCTGTCTGTCTGTCTGCTCGTCACACGTATTTTTCTCGCAGACGGTTATAGGGATTGACACCAAATTTGGTAAAAAGGTGGGAACTGTGAATACAGTGAGATACATCCTTTTATGTTAAATTCAAGGGAGGGCCCCATACATGCAAAAGAGGGGAGTACAATTTTTTTTCATCAAATATAGTCATTTGGGGTATCAAATGAAAGTCATGGGTTAGTACTTTTCGAAGCCGGTCTTAGTTTTGACATTCGTTGGAAGGGTGGGGAGTGCGGGGGGTTGAAAATGATCACTTCTTTAAGGGGGCCATTCCCAGAAACTACCCAACCGAAAAATCCGAAAAAAAATCAGGAGGCTGCCACTATATGGTGCCTGGGCTCCGAAATACTTTCGATACCGATATCCATTCAAATAAAATTAAAAATAGTATATTACTGTAATTTTTTGTAATTGGCTGAAAACTCCCCCTTAAATTCATCCTAGCACCACAATTGCAGTGATCTAGGCCATAATGTAGAGCATGATCGTACCAAGTTTGGTTGAAATCGCACTATTACTAACGAAGTTCTACTACGTCAAAGTTATTGCTTCTTTGAAAATTGAAGATTATGAATGTCAATATCACCGGAAAGTGGATACTCTCACATAATATATGGATGTATTACGAGCTACGTACTAAGAAATACACAAAACCTTTCGTACCTGAAGCGTCCAGCTTCCGGTTTTCCGACTTGTTTCCTTTTTATTTACTGTTAACACAACGATTGTCAAAACTGAAATGACTCCTTGATTAAATTTAGGAGTATTTATACTTCATTATCCGACACCAACAGCACCAGCTGGTGGTGGTTTGATGCAGCAAAATTGCAACTAACTTCCCTTGATTGCTAAATCGGCCATTTCATATGCAACAACCTAATAGTTTACTATTGACGGAGATCAGTGATCTTAGGTGATTAGACCGTTCAGTTCTGGTCAGGTCGTTTGCTATGGATTGATTTTTTTTGAATTCCAGCAAAACCGTATCAGATCAGAACCTTCAGTAAATGAATTAATTATTATTATTCTGTTAAGGGAGAGTCGCACCGCGTCCTTGAAGAACTATTGTGCCCCTTTTACTGGTTATAGTGTACCTGTTGATCATAGTATCTCAAGCAGGCCTGTAACCGTTAGCAACTTTAGTATGTTCCCCACTTCCGGAAGTTTCAGCTTTGCATCGGGTATTAAGTGTTCTCCCAGATGTATCGACCTACTTTGCACAAGTGCCGGACACTGTCCCAGGACGTGCATAGAGGTTTCGTCCTCCTCCTCACAGAACCTGCAGGCAGTGTCCGTAGATATCCCTAGCTTCCCTAGGTGATAGTTCAGCCCACAATGACCGGTATGAATTCCCACTATGATTCGGAGGTTCTTTTTGGTGAGGTTTAAGCAATCCTTTGTGCGCATGGGTTCGTATCCTCCAAAAAGCACCCTGGACTGCTCCATCCCTGGTTGGCCCGCCCAATATAGTTCCCTCAACTGTTTCGCTTCGTTTCTTAGATTCGTATCCATGAAACCGTTTCCGATTCCACAGAAGGGTTCTGGACCGTGTAAAGGCATCCCTGCTCCCTTCTTGGCTAGTTCATCCGCTGCCTCATTGTCTTCCAACCCAGCATGGCCTGGAACCCAAAGTATCCAGACCTTGTTGGACGAGCCGAGTGTATTCAGTCTCTCAAGGCATTCCCATACCAGTTTAGAGTTCACTATTAAACTCACTATCAAAATTATCTCCAAATACAGCTGAAAAACTGTCATGTCTAACTTGCATTATATTAGACTTTTCTCCATCCCGTTCAGGATTCTTTGAGGTGCAACCAACCTTGACCGAGGTTCTTCCCTTTCTGCATTCTAAACGGCACTAGCTGTCATTTCCCTAAGTTGATGTGAATGTCATTTATGACGAGAATCAAATCAAGTAAAAATCGAATGTCAACGAAAATATCCGTCCAAAAACGAATGCCAAAATTAGCGCGAATCAAAACGAGGGTGCTGACCAGAATCTAGCGGGGTATGGGCAAAATCACATAACAATAATACCGCTCTCCGAGATACAGGGAAGAAGAAGACACGGAAAATGATGTTAGTAAGGAAAAATGACAAACAGAATTCATAATTTTCAGGCGCATGCCCCAGGATTTTCTTTTATAATTATTCACATTTTTCGTCGCCTGCGGGGGCACATTTTTCCTATTGTTTTTTTTTTGTTAGCGGGAAGTTAGGGGGATTTAGGAAAAAAAACAGATAATGAGGGATCTTTCCTGAGCAACTGAGTAGAGTGAGAGACACTAACCTTGTTGTTATTGCTGATACTAAAGATGATTGGGATGCGGCTGTTTTGTTTACTTCTGCTCCTATTGGCTGGCGGGTAAACGTTCTATCCACTTGAAACTGCTCAACAACTGTTGACACCTGCTGGGCACGCTGGTTTAAAAATTCAATCGCAATCCAATTTCACGCACTATTAGCACATACCCCGCACTTTGCTTACAGTTCTGAATGGCTAACACACGACACACACGCACGCTAGGATGGCAGCTAGGAATAAAGTGGGGCAGGAGAGAGTAACAATAGTAGGAAATAACAACAATAACGGCAACAACGAATAGAAGTACTATGCGCTCGGTGTACCGAACTCCAAGGAAGGCTCCGTGAGATTGTTTTTTCCAAGATCTAGGATCAAATATGATACGGTCCAGCACTGAGATGGTGGATCTTCAGAAGGTTCAACAGCACTCAGTCAGGCTCAGTGCAAGTTGCAATCTGACTGTCAAGATGTTTACCGACGAGGTCTTGCTTTAGTGCTAGCGCTCTTTTGGAGTATGAGCCTCAAGGAGTCCGGGTCGTCACCGGCGCTGGCGATGCCGGGAGAACTTGATGTTTGCAGAAGTCGACTGGCTGCACCCTGACAGTCTTAGTCTTCCTGCAAGAAAACAGTACTTTGACGGGATCTCGGTACTATCCCAGAAACTGTAACTGGGCTCTGGTACTAGATTTTTTCACATACACTTAGCTGAAAATTGGGGAGCAGAGCAGACACGCGACAGCGTGGTACCTGGCTTCTTCTTTAGCCGCGGGTCAGCTACGTCTTCGACAACGCTTTCGTTGCTATCGTTTTTCACGCGAGCTAGGACACCATAGACGGTATATCACATTAATACAAACGCTTGTAGCGATAGTAACGATAGTGAACTTGGACCCCTGGTCGAAAAGGAAAACACACACGCCTTAGACACGCGGAATTCCCTAAGCACCCCTTCGTGGCGGAAGCAAGATGTCTACTTCAGGAGGCTGCGTGACTAATGGACTGAAACTGCGAGAACGAAACAATACCATCTACGCTCCCGTCAACAGTGGAGCTAACTTGACTTTTTTTTTCAGTTAAGTACTCACAAGGGGGGAAAATGCGGTGATCGGACAGGCAGAGTTGTCGATATAATTTTTAGGTAGGTCCCTGCTTACTGGGTTCTTTTTGAAAGGCTCTGTCCGCCGGAGAAAGGACTTTCGCAGAGAAAGTTTCGCCCGTACCTGTGACTAGGACATACAAAGGACCAGCTTCGGCTCAATAGTCCCTTATCGCTCGCTTGAAAATCTAAAACACACGCATTTTCCTCTCTGGAAAATTTCTAGCAAAGTATCTACAAATCCCGCGATTGAAAATCTAATTTCGAATGGCATCACTACGTGCTAGCATGTAATCTCATAAACTAGCAACTAGGTTTCTCTTACTCACATTCCGGGGAGTTTACGCATACCGCAGTGTTCTCCGGTTACATACATCGATGTCATATACTATCCCCATTGTGCTCCACGAAATATTTTTCACCGCCAAAGCTACACGAAATCTAGAAACGCGCCTGCTCCCCAGTTTGTGGACGAACGATAACACATATAATGTTACCCAACAATCTAGCCTAAGCTTAATATGAGTCGTAATCAGTATGATACCCCTCGTTTTTCTCTCACTGAAAACCTGCTCCCAGCCACGAACTTTCAGCTCCATCTTGGAGATTGTGGAGGAGCTAGTATGGTAGTCAGATAGAATCTAGCGGAATGTATCTTAAATTGTAATTAACCGAGTTGACTCCAGATGTTGTACTGACTGTGATTAAAATGTCCGTAATTTTCAATCCAAATTCCAAGTAACCATATTGGATTTGGAACTTTTTGTAGCGCCCATTATATGTATGATTTCCAGTATTGTTACAATTATATTGGAAAATATCTAAAATGTTCTGTTTCGAGAGAATCTTGAGTTTTCTCTAAGTCTTCCATGCAACTCGCTCGAGGAAATCTTGAGAAACTAAAAACTTTGTGTATACTCTCTTTCTTAAAATTGACATCTCACTAAATTCATTTTTCAAATTCAATTCCTTTTTTGTCAAATAACGATCTGCTCCGCCACGGAGAACACCGCTGGTGGCAACTGTCAATCGAATTAACAACATTCGAAATAAATTTCGATTAACAACGTCCGAAATAAATTTCGATTAACAACACTCGAAAGAAATTTCGAATGTTGTTAACCCCCCTGCGTTAGGTTAGGTGTTGTTAGGTGAAAGTATTACCTCAATTACTTGCACTTCTTTCATTTTTAAAGGTATTGTGATAAAAATTGTTAATTTGTCATGTTCTATGAGGACATCAGATATAATATGTTGAGGTGTTTCCCCGGTAATATGATAATTTAAAATCTAAAGTAAACATTTAGAGATCAATATTCACTCCACCTCGACCATAATATTATAATGCAATATTCTGTAAACGCCCTCAACCGGGCCACCAACATAAATTAGAACATTACCTTGAATATGAATTTCATTGAACTTTGCAAAGCATTAAACGCGACCCTTCTCGAAAAAAATCGAGGGGCTAAGACAAGAAAAGGCCGCGATGGTCCAGTAGCTGGACTGTCAGCAAAAAATCATAAAGCAGCTAGAGAATCCCTTGGCATCCCTCAAAGGGAGGATGCCAATGGCGACGTCGGAGCAGTAGCAACGACAACATCTGCAACATGGAAACGCGAACAACGACAACATCATCGTTAACAACGGCAACATCAACATGAACAGCAACAACTGAAGGAGCAACAACATCATCAAGATGGAGAGATGTACGTCGTCATCCAAGAAGAGGAAGGCAACGAATTCAACTTCGTCCAGGGGAGGAAAAAGAAAAACAAAGAAAAGGTGAGTGTAAGCAGAGTTAATACCCCTCCGGCAAACCCCCAGGCACCCTCCCCAGGCTACCCGCCCAAAAAAGGCAAAAATTCCGCCCATCACTGGGTATAAAATCAATATTCCTTAATTCTTGAGGATACTAAAAGAGAAAGGGTTAAAAGCAACCCTAAAAAATACGAGAACCGATAGGACCCTCATTTTTGCTCAAAGCCTTGAGGATCATGCAGCGATCTTCAACCTTATTAAGGAAAAGGGACTGCATGCCACGACCAGTACCCCTCCGGCTTTAAGGACTCGATCCTTTGTCATCCGTGGTCTTCATAGAGAGACAGACCCGGCTGACATAATGCGCGAACTCAACGAAGACTACCCGCACCTAAAGTTGAAAAGCGTGTCAAATCTAGCCACGCGAGCCGACAAACTTGCTCACAGCCTGAAACCGGCGCTTCCATTGAAGTCGCAATCAGGGCTGTCCATGGTTGCTTTCGAGCCAAAAGAAGATCTAAATGAAATATATATCCTTTACCACGATTCGAGAAGTGCAGTGCTACAACTGCCAAAACTTCGGGCACGAAAACCTGTGTGGGAGGGGAATGCTCAAATCCCACGGCAGACAAACCAACTTGCTGCAATTGCGGCCAGTCCGGACACCCCGCCCGGCATAAAAGGACATGGTTGCCAGAAGGGAAGTTGGCAGGGCCAAAAAAATGCCGAGACCATGAAGGCCAAATAGGCGGTGACTCAGATGTCGCAAAGCTTGGCCAAGCCGGGCGTTTCTTACGCCCAAGCAGCTAGGAATACTCTCCCTAGGGCTGCAGCCCCCCAAACTCCTCTTACCCGAACAACTAGGAACACTATTCCTAGATCTACAGCCCCTCAAGCCCCTCAAGGCAACAAGTTGGTCTTCAAAAACTTGGTCGAAACTCTCGCTTCGGCCCAAACAAATGAACAGCGACAATTAGCCGCTATCCAACTTTTGATGAGTTTATGGAGTTAAAAATCGTCACCTTTAACTCCGCGTCCTTGGTCTCACACACCCAACGTGTCTGCTTTCAGGGAATCGACCAACTCTTATGCGGTCATAAGAGTTGGTCGATTCCCTGAAAGCAGACTTCTTCTGTGTTTCAGAGACACATTTAAAAAGCAGGCACAACGTTGATTTTACCGGATATAACATTATCCGGGACGACACCAACAGCGGTACCGCCCTTTTAGTCAGAAAAGACTATGCATTTGAGGAAGTCTCCATCAAAAACCTGCAGACCTGTTCCGCGGCAGCGGCCTTAGTTGAAACTAACGACAAAGACGCATCTTAATAGCTGCAGTCTACATAAAATGTAACTCTCCCTCTGAAAAACTGGACCAAGACTTACGAATCTTGAACGATCTCCAGTCAAAATCTAAATACCTAATCAAGGGGGGGGGGATGTGAAACCCGAATCTAATATGTTTGAATACATGAATAGGCTGACAGGCCGCAACAGATCCAAAAACTCCATTCTTACCAAGAACAATGAAAACATCGGCAGTGACGCTAGGAAAGCTCAAATACTCGCGGAGTCTTTCCTAAATCAACTAAACTCTTCGTCACCTAGCAACAACCAAGCCGTCAGTTCGATTGTAGACACGACAATCAAAGACTTTCTTCATGAGCATTCACTCAAACTAACTACCTTCTCCACCTTTAACCCATCCTGCAAACCAAATGACCCAAAAACCTTTTTGAGCTTATCACAGCACGCAGCTATCACTAAAAGCCTTAACGGCAAAAAATCAACCGGACCAGATGACATAGCAAATATTGTCATCAAAAACCTCCCTAGGGCATCAATGAAGTTCCTCCAATAATGGTTACTTTCCCACTACTTGGAAAGTAGCAAAGATAATCGTCATCAAAAAAAAAGGCGGCTCCCACGAACCACAAAACTTCAGGCCCGTCTCTCTTCTCTCCAACTTGGGCAAGCTCTTCGAAAAAGCATGGACAGTGGAATTAGTCCAACATTGCGATCGGAGAATCATTATTCCGAACCACAATTCGTCCCGGACAAAGCACGGGACCCACCTACCTTCACGATTCAGTGAGTGGCAAACTTAACGTCAATAACAAGCCCACAGTAGTGTGGGCATTAGACCTTGAAAAGGTATTTGATTCCGTGTGGGTCAACGGACTCATCTTCAAATTAATCAGCCTTGGTTTCCCTATCCCGGTGATCAGAAACGGGACAAAGGCTGAAGAAAAAGAAGAAGAAGATAGGCACTTTTACGTCAGCGTGAGAAATGATTATTCCGATCCCCTGCTGGTCACTTCTGGAGTACCGCAGGGATCCATGTCAGGACCTACACTCTGCAACATTTTCACGGCCGACGCTCCAATCCCAGAGAGCGGCACAGAACTATTACAGTTCGCTGACGACACGCCTATCTTCTCGTCGAGCTTCCGACCCGGTAAGGCAGCTAATGCTGTAGAGAAATACTTAACAGATCTCTTCAAGTACTACCAGACCTGGGGGATAAAAATCAACGAGGCCAAAACACAGGTTATTACTCTTCGAAGAAAATCCAGATACTTGGGATCTAGATCTATCCACAGAAAAGCTAAACGCTTAAAGCTACGCATCGGGAATACCGTAGTAAGCAGTTACCTGGGAATGCTATTTCATGAACACCTACGATTCGACCCCCACCTTAATCTTGCTCTCAGCAGAGCACGCGGTGCACTAAGTAAAACCTGCTCTATTCTTCGTAAAAGAGTAGGACTTTGCACTAAATCTAAACTGACTCTATACAAAGTCCTCATAAGACCGATTCTTTGTTACGGAGCCCTTACAGGGATCTCTTGCGAGTCCTTCGAGCGCCAAATTTTTGAGACACTGCGTCGGCTTGTCGTACAACTGGAAAACCAAGAAGTGCGGTCGATTTGAAAGCCTCGGGACTGTGTCCAGATCAGACCTTTGATAGAACAAAATGGCGCAGCTGATCTCGACGAGAAGACCCCGTTTGTGAAGGGGGCAAAGAATAAAGAAAAGGGAGAAGGTCGTAGAAATCCTACCATTTTTAACAAAGTTATAGGAGGTCAAATTTGCCTCCTTCATCAAGCAGGAGAATGTTTACTGAATTATAAAGACTTCTTCATTCATTGTAAAAGGTTGCACCACAGCGACCTTTAACGGGTTGCTTACGATACGGGGTCTGACGTCCCCGAGGTGTCCGAGTAAGTAGTTCTGACCCCCTAGCTGGCAGCATACCTGCGTCCTAGGTAGTAGTCTCGAGAAAGCTTCTCGGTGAAGAGCGAACCGCGAATGACCGGTGCACGTCGAGACACGCTGGGTGTCTCCGGAGCCGTCGACAACCCTCTTTCGACGCCGACGGGGTGATGTGAGCCTAGCTCTGTCAAGGTGGTAGTTTCGACGTGTATCAGGAGCCAGCCCCTTCGGGATCTTGGTCGTGAAGTGTGCATTGAAGCGATGTTAGTCCGTGAATTCCGAGATCAGCTAAGCGTAGGTCAGGCCTCAGAGAACTGGTGTAGGGGCTGTCTCCCCGAGGGTATACCTGTTCCTGACTATTGCGGCCCGTTCCCTTGCACACGATGCGCTGGTTACTTTTTCATGGAGAATATTCATAATCTTATAAAAAAATCGATGAAACAACAGGCAAGGAGGAAGAGCTGAGTGCGTTTGGGCGGAGCACAAAAATGCGTCGTTCACCGCAGCGATCAGCGAAAGAGGCAGCGACGGCTGGCATACTCGATGCGACATCGCGGCGCCCAAATAAAAAGGAAGCTTTATCAAGTGGCGCCACTGACCGTGCGGAGATGGCATCTCCAATACCTTGTAGTGCCCCTTTTCCGAAAGAAGGCTCAGTCAGAATCGCTAGTCCTAAACAAATGGATTCGGACACAAACCGAGTGCAAGTGCAGTCGACCGTCCTAGCTAGAGCCGAAGGAGAAAGGCTCATCAGGAAATGCACGGCAGTGATGAAGCGTATGCGGTCGGCAACGTTCCTCTAGAGGGACGTCAGCAAAGGTGTCAAAAGCGTGCTGATGAAACTGGAGGAACTATTGAACCGCATCTCCTTCTATAGGCGAACGTGATTGGAGAGCAAAAACAGCTACATTCCTTGCTGAGAACGCTGCTTGCGTCAAACGGACCGCATATTGCCCACTGCAAAACGAACTGGGAAAAAAACTGAAAGAGGACGACGTTCCTGAAGGAGACTTTATCGAAGTAGTTTCCAGGACCCCAAAAAAAGAAGGCGAAGAAAGACAAAAGGAAACAACTGACTACGCCGCCAGAGACACGTCTGTCCAAAAACAAGGAGGCTGCCAACCAAAATCCTGGAGCAGAAAAGACGAGGAAACGAAGAAGGATTAGAGCGTATGCTCTGCTCTTTAAGCCGACGGAAGACAAGACATTTGCGGAAGTCCTTACTGGAATCCGCTACAGGATTAAACCCGCAGACAATGGAGCAAAGGTGTCTTCCATACGGAAAACGAGTTGTGGCGGAGTTCTCGTCGAACTTGGTCCAAAGACGACTAGCGAGAGTACGTTTTGCGAAGCGGTCAAGGGGTTTTTGGGGGAGAAGGCTTTTTTTTTCCAGCCTGGAGCCCATGTTCTCTCTAGAAATCCAGGATCTTAACTACCTCACAGAAAAGGCCGAAGCAGAGGAGGCGATAAAACGTGAATGTCCAGAGGTAACCAATGCCCGCATTGGCATCACCTCTGTAAATGCTCGAGGCCAAAAACTCGCTGTGGTGGAAGTCCTTGAGCGATTTGCGAGGAAACTCCTTAGCCGCGGGAGAATCAGAATTGAATAGGTAGTATGCAGGGTGTGAATGCGGATAGTCCCCACCAAGTGCTATAGGTGTCTGGACCATGGATTGCAAGGGACCGAACAGGAGGACAGCATGCCGGAGATGAGGCTAAGTGGATCATCAAGCGAAGACCTGCAATGAAAGTGAGAGTTGCGTCTGGTGAGAGCGTCGCACAAACTGCCGCCTCGGGACAGTATCCAATCTTCAAGGCGGAATTGGAAAGGACTGAGGTGCGTCCCATTTTGCAAATTAACATGCACCGAAGTGCAACCGTTCACCAGTTGCTAGCACAGCTCGTTGTCGTACGTGGGAGGGCCACGGCATATCTCTAGGTTGCTTATAGCCAGGGTGGTGACCTCAATCATGCTCTATGCGACCCCAGTTTGGAGCGAGGCGTTGCGGATGTCAGTTAACACTAGCAAACTGAGTGCAGTCTACAGGCAGTTAGCTCTGAGGGTATGCTCTGCCTGCAGGACTGTTTCAGATGATGATTGACATCTTGGCAGATAAGATGGCGAATATATACCATGCATAGCCAATCTCTCCCTTATTGCAGACGAAGGACGCTGAGAGGGAGAGATCCATAAGTAGATGGCAAGAGCGGTGGGAAAGCTCGCGAAAGGGTCGGTGGACTTACAGGGTCATTCCTGCCATCAAGGAGTGGTTGGAGAGACGACACGGTGAGATCAATTATAATCTCACTCAGTTTCTCACGGGAGATGGAGAGTATCTCCAGTACCTTCACAGGTTTAAATTGCAGACCTCACCCGACTGTCCAAATTACGATGGAGTCCCAGAGGCCCCAGAGCATGCAATCTTTCATTGTTTAAGATGTATGGAAGAAAGGAGGAACCTAGAGGAGACTCCAGGAGAGGTACTGGTACCAGAAAATCTGGTGCCGAAAATGCTAGCACATCAAGAAAACTGGGATGCGGTCAACTCCATGATCGCATCTATTCAAGACAAATTGCACCGCGTATAGAAGAAATGGGATTAAGCTAGAGTGAGCTGACTTCGCCCCGTGATGTAATACCTTGTGGTGGTTCCGCGGGGCAGGGAGGGAGTCGGGGGTGGTTTTAGTGGGTAAAAATCGCACACGCTGGTGTGTCCAGACCAGTGTCTTTTGGAGATTTCTACCTCCTCCTCAAAAAAAAAGACAGACAGACAGACAGATGGACAGACAGACGTAGACTCGACTCTAATAAGGTTTTGTTTCACACAAAAACGAGGAGGACTAGACCATCGCTTCTCATCATTAAGCCGACAGAAGGTGAAAGATTTACGGAAGTTCTAAACGAGATTTGCCAAAAGATCGAGCCCAAAGACAGTGGAGCAGATATGCTTTCTACACGGAAAAGAAGGGAGTTCTCGTTGAATTAAGGGCGAAGACTCCCACCAACTCATCAACATTGGCCAAATGGCGCTGAATTTGGAAGGAGATGTATATGTACATCTATCATCAGCGTAGTTTAGGTATTTGGTGGAAAGATATCATAGTCCATTGACGTGCTCCGGGATGCCCCTCCTGCAGATACCTATAGAGCAACTCATTTGCCCTCTAAACTAAGAACTATTTTATGTTTCATACTAATTGAAAAATCCTGAATTTATTGTAAATAATAAATTTTTCATTTATTTCATCAAAATATGATAAAAAAGATTTATTCTCTGATACATAGTAAAGAAGCTTATTCGGTAGAAGTTTTAGGTTTTCTCGTATATGTATAAAAATCATATAATTTTATTTATATCTAAGATACTAAGATTTAAGATATAATTTCTCTTTCATTTTAATTTTCTTGAATTCCTACTTTCGATTTGTTTCGTTAATCTTTTTTTTTTTTTTCTTATTTTCTATGTTGTTATTTCATAGTTTTGTTGATAACTTAATCAACTGTGAAAGCATCTTTGCGTTATCTAGAATTATAATTCAATTCGATATGGACTGGATTAATAAATCGAACCCTCAAAGACCCTGGAAGGGGGTCATTGTAATGTCTTCGTTCCGTATTTTGTCTTTGTTTCGTTCAATTTATTTTATTTATTTTGCGATTGATTTTTTTAATTTTATGATAATTCTATAATAGATAAAGATTTTTTATCTTAATTTAATTTATAATCTAAGATATTTAATATGGTTTTACGCTTCGTTATTCACTTTACCTATTTTCTAGAATGTTTTTTTCTTTATTTTCCCTTTTTTTTAATTTATAGCAACTACAATAATTCTGCAGATCACCCTTAATATTGAAATAAGAAATTTTTAATTTTTAATTTTTAATTTTTTTTAATTTTCTAATTAAAAAACAAATTTTGTAAATATAATAATATAATGCACTGAAATATCCAAACTTATTTTTAAAAAATAATTAAAGATTATTAAAAAAAAGAACTCGCTCAAGAAGTCACGGGAAGAGGTTCTGTGATTTTTTTTTTTTGTATAATATCTTTTATCTGTCCCAAAAAAAAAAGATTTTTTTGGAGAGAAAATAAATTCTTGACGTTTTCAAACTATTTCGAGTCCATAGTTTCGTAAAGTCTGAAACATCTATATGACCAATGTATCATGCTCTGGTCGAGTTAGAGCTGAAAATTGGCAGTTCGACTGGTTCCTGGTTCCCAGGAACCTCGAGGGTATCTCGAACAGTCTAAATGATAAAGAAAAACTACTTGCATTATTGGATCATCTGAAGGAATCGGTTTTCCTCGAGCAATGAATTCAAGGACGTGGTCATGTCATTTATAATCATATTTGAGCTAGGATGTGTTGAGCTGGTCACGGTATCATTTGTGCTCTCAACCCAATTCTGACAATTCTGTACATACTCCAGCGTTCGTTGGTACGCGTCCTGTCTCATCCCAGTGTGATTATATGCCACGCCCTGGGAGCTCTGATTAGTATCCATTGCGGTGGGTGGAGGCATAAGTGCATTGCCTAGATTCGTTTGAGCATTGGATCCTTGCTGAGGAGCTGGTTGAGGAGGTTGTTGTGCTTCCTGGACAAGCTGGCCAGCTGCCTGAGGTCCAGAGTACACTTGTCGTATGGAATTCGGGTCAGCTGGTTGTGCTGTGACTGGGCTTAACATCACTTCAGGTGCCTGGACCGAGTTTAAAGATGGTGGCACAGATGCTGGAGACATTTGAGATTGACTAATATCGCCACATTGTATTTCAGGAGTGGCGGAAACCAGGTCATTGTTGACTGTTTGTGGCTGCTGTTGTTGTTGTTGATTGTTGAAATAGAACTTCTTGGGAGAATCACAGCAGTGGTTGCCGTTAGATATATTGGAGCAACAGTTCCCCGCACTGGCTTCGGTGCGATGATAGTAGCCAGCTAAGTGTATGCAAGCTATGGCACGGTATGTAGTCATCATGGCTGCATTAAGGTTGTACTGCTGCATGAAACCGTTGTTAGAAAATTGGTTCTGCTGTTGCTGTTGGTGATGCTGATGATTGTTGGGGTTATGTTGCTGGTGTTGATCAGTCGGCATGGTCGAACTAAACTCATTGTAGCCTGGGTAGCCTCCCATATTCGTCGTGTTGTAACAAGGTTGCTGACGATTTTCTTGCTGCTGCTGATGATGCTGTTGTTGTTTCGGGATCGCACCTGTGTACGGAGGCTCATACTGATTACCTGGTCCAATTCCAGTTCCATTATATATCATAGAACTACTCGGATTCGTTCTAGGAACGCTAGAGTTAGCCTGTTGCTGCTGTTGTGACTGCGTGTCAGTCGTCCAGTTGAAGAGACCATTAGGTGAATTGGTATGTTGTTGCTGTTGTTGCGCTTGATAGCAATCAGAAGCAGTTTGCTGCTGTGGCACATTGGTGCCTGATGACGGAGACGGTTGTTGAAAGTCGGCCACTTGATTCAAGTATTGGAGCATTTCATCTGGTATCACAAGCTTGTTCTCCACCATTTCCCCCTCCTCTACTTCATCGAGAACGACCTCCTCATTTGGATGATGCACAGGTGGGACAGCAGGACAAGTAGTCGTTGCTGTAGTCGCCGCGGAATTGACTACGCAATCAGGCTTGGCTTTCGGGGTGATGGACCTTTGTGACGGAACCGGTGATATCAACATTCTATTATAGCTATGAGTAACTGGCTCTGATTGTCTTCGATCCATTTGGTTCTGCAGAAGGGTGGCATTGTACTGATGTGTGGGAACATTGGGTATTGAATAACGCCCACTAGATTTCATCGAGGCCCCAGCTGGATTGCATGCCATGTGACCTTGTAAACGTTGCAGATGGGATGAGATCAAATGAGATGATGGAGGTGGCGGAAGACTTTGACCACCAGTCGTTGTCATGGACATTTGACTAGAACGCCGCGAGCAACCAGGCGAAATCGGATCATAGAAAGACGACGATGAAGCATTGTAACTATTTGGACGCATTGTAGATATTGAGGATAATTGTGAAGCCTGGCTGCTCCTTCGGCTCATATCCGCAGAACGCATACTGCAGTAATACGTGCTTGCATTCGAGTTGTTACTGTCACGTCGCTGTATAACCACAGCCATACCTTGTCCGGGTAGCTGAGTGCCACTTGGCGTCTGAGGTTGCAGCCGACATTGAAGGTCAGTTAATTGAGGCAGACCTGACGTATTATTCAATGGTGCTTGTGGCGGGAGAACTGTCCCGGGTTCCATTTTTAAGTCAGTTATCCGTCGATTGAGCTCACCAATGCCAATGTTGCATCGATTTATTTCAGGAATGTTCGTCAAGGCGTTGACTGATTTAGCCTGCAAGCGACTTTTGAAGCGATTTCGAGGATTGTTAACACCATTGGTTGTCATAGTACATGTCGTACTACCCGAGCCTCCAATACCATTTCCCGTCCCTGAGCCGATACCAACCATCGCTCGTAAAACAACTGGTAAATCAGCCACCTCCAAGTCCTCATCCTCATATGGCCAAGCTGGATCATCGGTGGCAGACACACTTCCTCCGATAGGTGCAGCGGTTGTATTTGAAGATGGTAAACACTCAAAATCTTCGTGGACGCCATTAATGAGATGCGACACTCCCATAGGGCTGTTAATAGGCGGCTGTCCTGGCGAATTTGCTTCCGATTCGGATTTGATACTGGGACTTGAAAGGCTTGCTGTCTTGCCTGAATGGAGATCCTCACTGCGTGGACTGGAATCGATACCTGTAGCTCCGTGATGATTGTCATCTGTACCGTTGGTGCCGCCACCTCCCCCAGGGTCATGCGAAGCACCCTTGTGCTTTTTATTTGCATAGAACTCGGCCCCGTGAACAGTTTTCACGTGCTTACGAAGTGAACTGGGGTCTGTGTAACGTTTAGTACAGCCAGGTGCCTTACAAACGTAAGGTTTCTACAGAAGGAAAAATAAAATTGACATCTGATTAGAATATCTAGTTTGTACCAAGAAGAGTCTAAGACTTAGCTTCAAAGACCTTAAGAGTAACCGAGGAAGGCTAGAAGCCTACTACTAACCTCATTGCTATGCGTTCGATTCTGATGCTTCGCTCGATCTGATGCATTGCTGAAGGCCTTGCTGCATCCAGGATATTCGCAAGTGTAGGGTTTCTCTCCGGTATGCGATCTCAGATGAGTTTTCAAATTTTCCAACCGTGAATAAGCCTTACAGCAGCCTTCAAACTATTTCCCGGAGAGATGGATGAAAAGAAAAAGCAAAAAGGATACGTGTTAGCGAAAACCTGTCACTAGAAGGGAGGGACGGTTAATACTCTATGCCTCTTCTACTAGCTACAGAGTGCTGGGAACTGTAAGGACATTAGCAGGGATCTACGGGAACAACTAATGCATATGAAGAGCATACAAACTTAAAATCGTAAAAAGGATGAACAGATGATCATATATATATACTAACTGTGCATTTGTGAGGCTTTTCGCCAGTGTGCCGTCGCATGTGTACAACCAACATATATTGTGCCTTAAATGGTTTCTCTTCGCGAGAACAGTCTTCCCACCTGCATACGAATGATTTCTTGTTGGCGTGGATGTGATCGTTGTTGATATGCTTAACCAGTTCCTCCTGGGTCATGAATTCAATACGACAATCGCGCCAGTGACAGTTGGTTTCGACAAAATCGCCTGGCTCATCTTTAATCTCGGTGGTATCAACCGTTGCGATATCGCCATCTGCATTCTGATGTCCATTCATATGGGTCCCATTATTACCAATCGAGTCCCGCTTGCAACGACTCCGACGTGCCAAGGTGTTCGAAGCGCTGTCTGCCTCAACCTGGACAACTTGGGTACTGGATGAGGGTAGTTCCGGTTTCTGTCGTTGCTGCTCTTCCAGGTGCTGAGAAGAAGGGATACCTTGAGACCTTTTCCACCAGAACTATTTACTGCTGGAAGACCAAGTGTGATACTCACCGGTGGTTTCGGCAGTGGATTTGACGTCTGCAGTGGATGATGCGCCAAGGAGAACATACTGGCTGAAGATGGATTATGATGTGGGGGCAATGGATGAAGAAGGCCAGCTCCTGCTCGTAATAAATGTGCTTGTAACTGTTGAATATGCGGCGCCATTCCACTAGCTGAATGCATGCCCAGAGCGGGGCTCATTGCTCCTGCAGACAGATGACCATATGATCCACTTGCACTACTGTTCCGGGATCCATTTACTATAGTTGCTAGCGAGTTGGGTGAAAAACGTATCATGGAGTTGATATCGAATGAGTCCGAATACGGTGATGAGGATAAGGCACGTTTACGGCTAACACTGGCGCGTATACTACCGGATCGTGGACTGTTAAGTCGGGAACCATCTATACTGAATGGAAAATCTGTGCTGGCCAATGAACTCGGCGGTGGATGGATATCGCCTAATGGTCCACGCCCCCCTAGGTAATCAGAGTTGAGTCCAAGACCTAAGAATGTTTGTTGTGCTAAATTGGATGAAAGAAGTAGTTGGAATTGAATACTGGTTGAGAGCTTACAACTAAATAGATAAAGCAATGTTGTGTTGAAGTATGTGCTACTATTGGGATCAGGATGGGTTTCATTGAAGGTTAAGTATCAAATCCGCCTTGTTATCTATATGGCATACTGGTCCCCAGCCCAGATAAAGGAGCAGGATTTGAGGTTGAGGTTGAGGTTTCAGGCACTATCCTCAGTAAAACAAAACTAAAATGCTGAGATCAGAGAAAGAGAAAAACATAGTTGAGGTCACTCCGCTATGCTTAAATCCTACTTGATCTCTCTTGGTGACAGGTCCCACGACAGACCGACCAAGAAAATGCATTCCATGTCGTTAAAAACAAAACGATCATGTTGAGATATCCTAAGCCTCGGGGAAATGCAAGGGCATTCACGACTCAGTCGACGCGGCAGGACGAGCCCCGTTCCAGCCAAGAAATGGGCAAAGGTTCTTGACGCATAAAAGATAAAAGATGGAAAGGCAGAGGCACTCGCAAGAGCTCTTCGGAGAAGGCGCATTGATATGGACACCAAAATTACCAAAAAATCCCGATGGTCTGATGCCGAAAGCGAACGCGGTAAAAATGGTTATAAACATCTCTATTTTGATAGCCACTCAATATAGTGGGGGGCATTGTATCTCTGGGGTTTTTCTAGACTTCCGCAAGCACTATCGACATTTGAACCAATTGCACCTGTCAGCGCGACTGAAGTGGAGGAATGAAATCGATAAAAGCAACAGGACCTGACGACATCGCATCTGAGCTCTGGAGTACGAAGAGCTGGGACCCAACACTGTGGCTCAGTGAGTTCTTTAATCGGGTTATTGAGGTAGGTAGAGCACCATCTGACAGTTCCAATATGGAAAAAGAAAATTAGTCCAGCGGACTATTCAAATTACCATCCGTACTGGTTGCTGCTCCATACCATCAAACTTTTTAACCTTTTTAACATTTTTGAAGGCCATATTCGCGGTATTATTCAAATAACCACGAATCAAGGGGGGTTTGCCAAGAACTGTGGAACTACTGACGCAATACAGGCTGCACGGTTGCTTATGGAAAAACACCGTGAGTAGCATCGCCCTCTATATATTACATTTCTGGATCTGGAGAAAGCGTTTGACCGTGCGCTACACCAACTCATCTAGTATGTTCTGTGGAACACTTAGTGCCAGAAGAACTCGAGTGATAGGTTGCTATCAGCCAATGGAGAACTGCGTTATGAAATTACAACATGCATTAGCGCAACTTGGGTGAAGTGGTGTTCCACAACTTATGTTGTTTGTGATCAACGTATCAACGAACGTCTCAAAAACAAAATTGACCTCATTGTCGTCCGGCCTATCGCCTTCTATGATGCTGCGTGTTAGCCGACTATAAAAGACAATGAATGATACCTCGCGATGATTTAGACAAAGATGTTGGGTTGGACCGCTGGCTTAACTCTCCATGATCACATCCGAAATGAGGATATCTGTGACCGGTATGGGGTTGCAGCGATCGTGGACAAATTTCGAGATAGTCGAACGGTGACTTAGTACATTTTTCCGCCAGGTCAGCCTTCTATCTAGATGGAGTCCTAGATAGGTAACTTCATTTGATTGTAGAACAGATATTCCGTTTATGTAGTTTCAACACTGGACATGTAAGCTTCTGCAATGTAAAGGGGACATGTTTGCATTTACTTTCAATAACCTTGATCCTCCAGCGAGCTAACCACTTGTCAATTTTTCTTAGGTGTTTTGCTAGCTCAAGCTTTCGTGAGAGCTCAGTATTGCAGTGTCTTCCGCGACGTTGGAGAAGAACAGATGAGGGCAAGTCGGGAGGTCTACTGTATATAGCATTTATATCATTGGCCCAATGACACTACCTTGCGGTACGCCTGCTTGCTTGTTATATTTCCCAGACTTATTGCCGTGTTTAACGAAGAACTTTCTGCCAGTGATGTAGGAGGTGAGTATTTTATGAAAAACAAAAGTTCATAGATGAGGCTTTCATGTCGCACCTTATCAAACTCTGTCGCAATACTCAGAATTGTTCCTTTGGTCCATGCCTTCGAAAAGATTGGGGTAGTGGTTTCGGCTGTGTGCAGCCAATGTGAGGAGGAGGAGGAGACAGCCCTGCACTTTTTATGCAGCTGCCCGGCATCCTCAGATCTCAGACGAAGACACCTTGGCAAGATTTTCTTCAATGAAGAATCTACACACTCTCTGCCTCTTGAGAATGTTCTCAGATTGGCTAAAGCCTGCGAACACCGTAGGCGGGAAGCCATTGAATAGGCAACTTACGGGGATAGTACAATGAGCCTAATAATGGCCTGAGTACTCGGAGCTGCGGCTCCCCCCAGTTAACTAAACTAACTAACTTGGTCCATGCCTTCATTGTTTAATTTTTCGTTTAGTTTTTCATGTGGAAGCGTCCTATGTAGCTCCTCTTCACTACTGTCAGTCCCTTTTTTAAGCTCAGAGAGCAAGTTGTTTGACAATAATAACGTCTCACTTTCTTGCTTAGCAGGTTATCGATTAGTTTCGAAGATGAGACTGCCGAAGTTGTACGTGCCTTTTTGTTTGGTGTTACATGATGAGTAACTGCTTTGATCATGTCGGCAAACGCCCTGACGGCATTATCAATGTTGAAGGGTAGGTATAAGCATAAGATAAGATGATTAGTGAGTGATCAGAATCTAGATCGTAAGATGGCTAAGACGGCAGTTGTTCCCGCTGGATCTTCTTAGTGACTGCGAAGTCTATAAGGTCCGGAATTTTATTGGGGTCTATTGGCCAGTAAGTTGGCCAGTAAGTTGGCCTTCCACTGGGTGTGAGCCACAATGTGTATGCTTCGCATAGTAGTCCCCCTACATTAAATTTTTTACCTTGGATTTTTAGTCCTGAATTTTTTTTTTGGCGATCACAGGCGCACCACCCCATTCTACGGATTGAAGTTGCTTGAATGCTTTTTTTATGATCTTCAAGGGCGTGACGTTTTACTTGATCTTCTATCCCAATTTAGCCGGCAGGGACTACTTTACACGGCAACGACTACTCCGTGTGAAATAGTCTCGCTTTTCCAAATCGCCCTCGTGGCAAGTTGCGCCCACGTGGCAGGTTGCGCCCTCCCCCAGTACCCCTAGCATCGTATAATGTCAATTTCATGGTCCAAGAGAGATTTTTGGAGTTCTAGCTTGTGGCGAAAAACGCCGTTCGCATGCCAGACCATGACCAGATTTTGGTCGTTCCCATTTAAGGGTGCGCTGACGTTCTTCACGGGCAACCACTTCTGTTAAGTTTTCGCCCTTACGGCAATAGATAGCTTTGCGCTCCTTGGCAAGGAGGGCAACGGGGATCACTCCCGCCATCACCATCACAGCCGGTTCGGAGACGGTACGATAAGCAGACGCCACTCGCAAAGCTCCCCGCCTCTGCACTTGAGCAAGGCGTTTATGATGCACCTCCTTGTCAAGGGCATCAGCCCATACCTCCGCACCATAGGGAAGGACGGACTGCGTTGCCCCCATGAGGAGACGTCTCCTAGTTGATATAGGGCCGCCGACATTCGCCATTAGCCGACTCAAGGCCGCGACTCCTGCTGCAGCCCTGCCCGCGGCTGCTTTGATTTCCTCGACGAAGCTCATCTTCTAGTCGAGGTATTTAATCGCCAAAACAACAATCCGAATTGATGATAGTCAATAATGAGGAAAGAGCTAACCCAAAAGCGGCCCATCATCTCCACTGACGTGCCCCATGGACATGGTTGACGAATATGGATCAAGTTCCTTGAACACTTCAGCCCTCTTCACCTTACGTCCAAAATTGAAGTAATTGCCCCTTTTCGACTTCCCGCATTTCTCCTCCTTGCAACCAATGTCAAAACTAGTGCCGGTGTCGGAAAGAGCTGATCGTTACCTTTCATTGATACGGCACTTGACTAGGCTCGGTGAAAAAATATTAAACCCTCCCTCTGCTTATGCCTTGTACTCAACACAGAACAACGTTACTCATTGCATGCGGGGGATTCACAGGTTTGACAGACATATAGACATTGAACCGATTCTAAAAAGATTTTGTTTGCATTTTTGTTGTGCGTTCTTGGCAGCGTCACTGAATTGTCGACTTCCAAATCTTTGCAGGGGTGGGTAGGTGCTCAGCAGTCAATATAACCAAATCCCAATCTATATCCTTCAAGAGAGGCAGGGTAACAACCCTGCTCATCGAAATTAATAATCTTATCCTTGCGCCCATGTCAAAGCCGCCTCCCGTTTCGGCAGGGAGATAACAAGGGCCAGTTCGATCAGAGACCATTTTAACTCCATTATTCCTTAAACCGTAAATGCAAGGAAGTCAAGGATTGATTTTGTAACTGGTTTTTCTTGGGGTCTCACACCCCTGGACTTGGCACCTGTTTGGAAGACTTAATCCCACGGTCTTCTTAGGACACGGATTGATTTTGTGACCACAATCAAAGGCCCGCTGAGACAAGCAACAATGGTCCCAGTCTATATCAAGTGCATGGTTTACCATTCATACTGGTGGATGCAAGACCTACCTTAATCTCTACCGAACTAAGGAGTACGGTAGTCGTGTTGAAACGCAACACCACGCCGAGGCCCAAAGGTCTCTTTTCACTTGAGCATAACCACAACCCCCATGAAACTCCCACTAAAGGGGCCAACCGCCAACAGAAGGGTTCTGGCTCGTGTAAAGGCGTCCCTGCTCCCTTCTTGGCTAGTTCGTCCGCTGCCTCGTTGTCTTCCAACGCAGCATGGCCTGGAACCCAAAGTATTTAGACCTTGTTGGACGAGCCGAGTGTATTCAGTCTCTCAAGGCATTCCCATACCAGTTTAGAGTTCACCTGGTTGAACCTAAGTGCCTTGTTCGCTGCTTGGCTATTGGTGAGGATAGCTATGTTCTGCCCCCTATAGTTCCTTTGGAGATTAAAGGAGGCACATTTGTCTATGGCGTACATTTCCGCCTGGAACATGCTAGTGTACCTGCCCATTAGCTCTGCCCTCTGCTGTGAGGGGTCCGTCAGTGTACCAAGTGATCAGTTGCTGGTTTAAGCCGTATGTCGCAGCCACGCTCTCCCAGTTTGCCTTGTTAATGCAACGTGTTTCAAACTTCTTATCGAAGTGAAACCTCGGTGTCATGTTATCCCTTGGTATCAGTAATTCGGTGATCAAGCTTGCGCCTCCTAGCGAATGGTACTATGGTGGTTTTGGCTGTTTTAGATTTACTTTTTCAACCATTAAGGCTCTAAAGCTAAACTATAAAGCCTCATTATCATAGAGGAAGAATTTCGACCCTCCGGGGACGGAAAAATAATACATTCCTTCAGGACCTTCTGAGGTCGATTACATTCGTGGATTTTGTACGCCTTTTTACAGTGTTTTGCAAGGTTCATCTGAGTCTGCACCTATGGCGAACAGGGCCCAAATGAGCCAAAGCTAAAGAAGAAGGATAGGATCCTGGTAAAATAGAATAATCTAATTTTCTCACTTACCATGTAAAGATGCTGTCGGACTTGCATGCTGTAATGAATACAAATGCTCCATGTAACCAGGAATTCTGTAAGCTGGATGAAAATCATGTGGTTGTGGTGGTGGTGGAACACCAGGTGGTTGATTGGCAGCCGACGGTGGTGGTGGAGGCGGTGGCGGTGGCGGCAGAACTGTAGCTGCTGCAGCAACAGCAGCAGCACGTCGTGAAGCTAAAAATTCCGAATAACTTGAACTGTTTGTTAAACTGAAAAGAAAAGAAAAAAAAATCATGTCGTTTCAGAGATTCGAGTCACAACCAGCAATTGAGGAGGGGGTAGAATCCAGGTCTTCCAATCATAATAACCTGTCCAACTGATGATGACTCTTTCCAATCAGTTGTATGTCTTCCAGGAAACATTATTCTCTATTCGATGGTCTACTTATCTTGGGCATTGTCTTTTAATTACTGTTCATATATGCTAGTGTCTTCATCGCCATCGTCGGAAAGAGCCTTACCACTGATGCCGATACCCATTTCTAGGAAGCTCACTAGCAGAAGCTAGCCAACTCCAGTCCAAGGCTGTCGCTCCTATTACCTTCCAATGTTCATTGTACTACGCCTAGTTCCAACTATAGCCATCCATGATTACCCTGTGTATGGCTGCATAGACGGTGTGACATAGCTGTAGCTGGGCCGGTAGTGCCCACAATAGAGTGAGAAAAGCCATTAGTATGCATGTGAGATGTACAATGTTATCTTCACTTGGGACGCATGACATAAAAACAGCAGCGACCAGCAGCAGCAACAATTAAGACAGAGGAGCAATCATGTGCACAGAGCTCGAAAGAGTAGCGAAATGTGGGACTAAAAAAAGGATTGGGCCGAATGACGAAGAATGATGCAAGTTTCTAAAGGGGTCGTCAATCAAGACATGTTGGCTAAATATATACATACTATATATCGACAAGTGACTAGTCTTTCAAATTGCACAGGATAAAGCTACCTTAGTTGGGGTCAATTTTTGGTATAGTCTCAAACATTGTCAAGGTTGAGAGAGGTATGTTCCGAAAGCGAACTTCCCGGGTCTTGGCAATTTGGAGGAGACCAACTATGACCTTGGTTGGCTGGACTGTTGATACACTTTCCATGTATTGAGACGTTACTTAGTGGACATTATTAATCGTTTAACAATTGTTATCTTAACGCAAAAATATGCAAGCGAAAATAATGAGAAAGGAATGAACCATGCCCCCCAAGAAAACCCCGCTACTTTCCGTGACTCCTTCACAAAAGTTGACTAAACTACCCCCTCAATTTCATTATTATCATGTTTAATGTTGATGAAGGGATAACATCACAACAACGGGAGAAGCACAATGCAAAATGCGCAATCACCTCGGCTCACCATTCTTAGGAAGTGTAAGCTTCTTTGGAAAACCAGGAGAACCCTCCCCCGATAGTAGTGATCACGAATTAAGCTCCTTTTTGTGATTCTCAATATTAAGGCAGATATAAGCGGTTAAAATTTTTCCCAAGATTCCTCCAAATTTTGGCAAATTCCCTGGTACCCTGACTTGCGAGCTTGACTTCGACCCTCCATAAATCCCTTGGCCATCACATCCTAATAAAACCAGAATCAAGAGACACATATCTGAAATTCGCAGAGGCATAGGGTCATAGGGAGGCAATCTCAGGAAGCTGTGAAAATTATGCACCCATCCTACTTTCTTACTCCCCCCCCCACCCTTGAAGGAGAGTTAGCGCCTTTCAACTGCTGTGAAGGCTAACGTCCTAACGTCCACCTTATCAAGGTGCCTTCGCCTGGGGTTTTCATGTCCCACTTCTTAAGAGACATAAAAAATCCCGCTTTCCTCTGCCGGCAAGAGTTCAAATTTGTCCACTGGGCTGCGTGAATCCTCGCAATTTCAGCCTCGTAAGTAGACGTGACAGTGGACAGCCGCATGCCGAAAGTTGGTTCTGGCCCCACCATTGTGAATCAAAACCCTTGGCCGGCCAGTATGTCAGTCTTATTATCAGCGACATGTGAGTGCAATGGCACCGACATCAGGGATGCTTCCTTCATCAACCCCGTCAGGTTGCTTACATAGCATGCTGGTTCAAAGTACAGATAAAGGAGGAGGGTCTGAGGCAACGTGCTTTCAACTATCCTCAGTAAAACAAAAATAAAATGCTGAGATCAGGGAAAGAAATAGAGTTATAGTTGGAGTCACTCCACTATCTTAATTCCTAGTTGACCTCTCCTCCTGGCAGGCCCTGTGACAGGCCGACCAAAAAATGCATTCAATATCCGTGTTCATCATGAAAGAACGGGTGGAGAACGACCAGTGCAGAAAGTGTGGTTCGACGTTAGAGACATTGGGCACGTATAATACCTAAATCCCTCATGGCTTCCCTTGATATCCTAGGACTCTTACACAGTCTGATTCAAACCATACAGAAGTACACCATTCTGCATACGTTCTCGATATGGCAGGGAGTTCTCGATGGATTCTCCCAGTAACCTACCACCGGCCACTACCACCAGCCCCTTAAGTTGTTAAATAGTGAGACATAGCATGTGCAAGGGAAACTGTGAGCACTGCAGGTATCCCTGACAAGAAAATACCAAACCTATCATATCAGAATCGTCCAGCATTCAGCCTTCCAATTTGCTTTTATATCAAGAGAAAGAGTAAAGGTTGGAAACTACTTCCTCGTTTTTCATCCCCAATTGGCGAGATCATGGATTGCGTTCAGAGTTTAAGAATTTCCATAGTTTCACTTCTATGATTTGTTCTGCGTGGCAAAGTTTCAGTCCTAGGTACGCTGCTGATCTATCAAAATACATACCGTGCATCGATTCAGACTAGACGAATAGAATCAATGGAATTTGCAGAAAGCTATAAGTCGAACACATGATAATTCCAGCTTAAACTGACAAAAGACAGCAACACCGACCGGGTGATTCCGTCTTTGAAGATGGCTTATCCTCATGAGGTTGACGTCCTAGGCAACCCTTCTTTCTGGCCTAAAGGTCTATACGTCAAGCGTCGTCCTGTTTATCAGAATATTAGGGGTTTAAGAACCAAGCTTAATTTATCCGCGCTGTCTCAGTAACACCATGCCACCTGTATCTCCGAAACCTGGCTGGACGATACCATATTAAACTCCGAGTTCCCCGAAGGGTACTTCACTTTCCGTTGTGACAGGAACTGGCGTGTATCTCGTAAGTCCACCGATGGTGGGGTCCTAATTGTAATAAAAGATATGCTCCTCGCCAAACTCGTCTTCTCCTTCTCTGGTTTTCCTTTTGACTATCTTGCTCTTTGTGTCTTCCCGCCCAACTTCCTTCCGTTCATTGTACCTTGCGTATATGTTCCCTGTGCTTACCCCTGTCATCTGTATGAAAAATTGTTTGACAGTTTGTCTGAACTTCTTACTGTCAGATTCCCTTCCCTCCCTTTCTTCCTTTGTGGAGATTTTAACCTCTCTATGCTCCACTGGTCTAATCATCCTAGCCATCCAATTCCTTCCAACAATCTCTCCCATTCTTCCCTTCTACTTTATTCCTTTATGAAAACTTACTCTGCCCTGAATTTCAATACCACCAAAAACTCCTTGGGCCGCACTCTCGATCTCTTCCTTTCCAACCTCCCCGTACGTCATCTCTCTTTATTTCCTTGCACATCCCCGTATGTCAAAACTGACACTCATCACCCCGCACTTGAATTTGAAGCGGAGCTCCCTCGTTCAAACCCTCAAAACCGAGCATAAATCTACCAAGTTCAACTTCCGCAAAGCCAATTTGGATGGTCTGAACTCAGCTTTAACGTCTTTCAACTGGGTATATATATTAAGCAAGTCAACGTGTGATCAATCTCTAAACACCTTTTATAATATCCTGTCCGATCTCCTCTCCTGTTATGTCCCATCTTCCCTTGCCTGCCTACGTATTATTAGCCTGAAACATGGACTGCGGAAGAAATTTCCGGCTTCTAAGAATGAAGCCGACATTGCTCACTTTAAGGCGAATAAAAGGTATTTAAATCGCCCTTGCCCGCGGTAACTTAAAACCCTTTTGGTCTCACGCTTGCAATTCTCGGAATCCCGCTCAATCTCTCCCTACTTCTATCAGTTTTGCTGACCCCACTGCCAACTACCCAAAACAATCCTGCCACTTTCTCTGCACCAAACTCTCTTCAGTGTTTTCTCCCTTCACCCTCTACGCCTCTGGTCATTTCTCTCCTTACGCCTTCCTTGGTTGAGTTCCTGGTAATCTTGACCCCAATATCGGACCTGGCCCCGATGGGCTTCCTAACCTCTTCCTTCTTAACTGTAGAAAACACATTTCCCTCCCCCTGAGTATAATCTACAACCAATGTCTAGAAGAATGCTAGTTTGCCCATCTTTGGAAAGAGGCCCTTATCATCCCTATCCTCAAGAGCGGAGACTTTTCTCTTGCTGTGAACCACCGCCCCATTACTCTTCCCTCCTCTTGCTCCAAAATTCTGGAAAGATGCGTCAACGACTGGTTGATCTAAGACTTCAAACCTTGTAGTCTTTGCCAACTTCGTTGCTAAATGCCTTAATTCATGACAGGAGGTACATGGTATTTAAAATGATTTCTCGAAAGCCTTTGATACCATTGACCATATTCTTCTCCTCTCTAAACTCTCATTACTCGACTTCCCTCCCTCACTCATCTCCTGGCTTTCCTCCTATCTCTCATACCATTCCCGCAGAGGTTCTTTTCATCTCGTTCCTTTTCTCCTTCCTCTGGTGTTCCCCAAGGTTCTACACTTGGCCCCCTACTCTTCCTGTTTTTTATCAATGACCCCGCCTCCATCCTCATCTGCTCGTATTACGCAGACGACCTTAACTGAATGTCAACAAATGCTATTGGATGTTCTATTCGCTTAAACCCTCCCCAGCGTCCTTTTTCTATTCTCTCAGTGGACAACCCCTTTCCCTACTGACCTCCTTCAAAGACTTGGGTGTAATATAAGACGACAAACTTCGTTTCAATTCCCACATCAACAATAGAACTTCCAAAATACCTGGTTTTATCCTACATTCCTCCTCTAACTTTACCTCAATTCAGCACTCCTTAACCCTCTTCAATTCCCTTGTCAGAAACATCCTTGAATATTGCTGTGTAGTCTGGTCTTCCTTCCGCATTCGCGCCTGCCGCCCTCTTGAAGTTCTACAACGCAAATTCACCCGGATTCTCTTTTATAAGAAGAACCTTCCACGGGTTGACTATCCGTCACGACTCTCCACTCTCAATCCCGCCCCCCTCTCAACACCGTATCTTCCTTGATATGTGTACTCTTTACAAATTCTGCAATTGCCTGATGCGCTGCTCTGCCAACTCGGATCTTGCTTTCCGTATCACCTTGTCCCACACATACGTAATGCGGACATTTTTGATGTACCCTTCGCGGAGCTCGATATTTACTTCCACTCTCCGATCCCGAGGCTATGCCGGTATGAAACTGAAAAGTTCTTTATGAACTATCTCAAGTTCGCGTTCATTGAAAAATCTAAATGTCAAATCACTTTTTACTTTCCATTATTTTTTCGACTCATCAAGGCCTACTCCGCCATGAAAAACACTGGTGGTGGCAACTGTCAATCGAATTAACAACATTCGAAATAAATTTCGAATGTTAACCCTACACAGCTTGGGTCCTTTGACTCTATTTCCTTCTCTAGTTTTAAGCGCGAAGTACGCCATTCACTTGTTCCTCCCTCTGAGGACAATATGTAATAAGGAATTTGTTTTGTGTGTATTGTCCACATTACTAAATAAATAAATTAAATATTACAAGACTCTCCTATTTTTTAAAAAAAGGGGAATTCCCGATATTATTAAATCCATTTTGTTGATCAAATGTGATCTAACCATAGATTTAGTCCTGTCCAATTGCACCTATTGGTGGCTCCTCAATACTCATAGTAAATAATTGCCTACGCTGCCCTACCTTGGACCTAAGTATACAAACATTCATTCTCGGTTAGTTTATTTGCATTGAAGCAAAGTTGAAGAAGTAGATCCTCTATTTACCTAACATATCAACGCATGCAGACATCCGTGCCGGTTCGGTATGCATATAGTGCGTTTTCATATCTGGAAGATAAATGGCTTCAGGCTCACTTAGCATCCCAACTAAAGCTGGCCATCCACGGTCAAGTGGACCTGTTAGTTACGCTTAAATAGGCCACAGTCCATCCGGCGACCTGGTATACTGAAAACACCATCCAGGTATTAGCAAGCCCATGCCATCCACGTTTCGGTCGCCGGTCAACTACGGTTTGTTGAAAGGCAATTGAGAGGCCGAACTGATCGTGGATGGCGGCATTAAGACACATCAGCAGAGCTCGAGCAACTTATTAATATCCATATGTAGGTGTTGAATTGATTCTCTCAATGGTTACGATGATAGCTATCGTGCGACTTGAACGACACCGGTCAGGCGACCTTTCATGGAATCCCAAACATTTCAGACAAATATTAGGCGGCGCTTCACCCAATTGCTATTTACAAATTTGTAGATGATTTGTCTAGTGTTTGCCGAGCACAAACAAATTTTGTAGTTATTCACGTACTGACTGACTGTGTACATGACTTGTTCGGCGAAATCCATTGATGGAATTCATCTCTTGAGCCCATGTTTGCTCGCTAGTCTACTACTTCTCCGGACCTTCGTGTATGCACCATCCCTAACTTGGTAATTTCACCTTTGGATGTTTGCAAACAAGCAAGTGGACAAACAAACATGCAGATACGACAAGATAACTGACTTTTGGTTGCCTGAGATCCCATCCAAGTATCGAGGGTTAAAATATGTTTATTCTTTCACTACTGACCAGTTGGTTTGGTTGCAGAGAGCGCGAACAGTGCGTTGAAGATGCTACTCAAAATGTGTGGAATGTATGCATCTTATGGCACGTATTTACATTTGAAAGAATTGCGTCCGGATGTAAGAGAAGAGGTTCTAACAAGCTCTAACCTTCCTGTGCTTTGTGTTTCCCAATCACTTCATGGTCAGTCTTACGTTGCCCCTGACGCCCATCATCCTGCTCTCGAGTTCGATTTTCAGATATCCCGACTCCACTATCCTGTCGCTCGCAAGCCTACCAAATTCTACTTTCGTAAGGCGAACTTCCAAGGTCTGAACTCAGTCCTGGCGTCAATCAACTGAGTCCCCTTCCTCTCTCCATTTACGTGTGACCAAGCACTCTACAAGTTCTGGCGTTTATCCTACAGTCGCTACATATTGCGTATCATCGACGCCCGCCACCGCTGAACCGCAGACCTTTCCGACCACATGTCGTCCGAGCGGCCCCCAATTGAACGTCGCCTCGCCACCGAAACAGCTGTTCGTGTCAAGGCTAGCGTACTACACTACGCCCGACGAAATTCTGGCCTATATCAGAAGCAAAAGCAACTCAACTTTGTCACCTCTTTCCTGTGTGAAGCTGACGAAGGATGGCTCTCCTCACCGAGTGATAGCTTCCTTCAAAGTGACATACCCCCATGACTTCGATGCTATCGTCCAATCCTCCTTTTGGCCACAGGGGGTCTTCGTTAAGCCTTATCAGAGGTCTAAGCTTCGTGAAAATGTCCGGCCCGCCCACCTGCCTCACCGAACTTGAATGATTCCAATAACTATACGCTATTTTATCAAAATGTAAGGGGGGTCTAAGGACCAAGCTGTCGGATTTCAAACTGTCTGCCTTAGTATTCCAACATCATGTCATCTGCATTTCTGAAATCTGGCTGGATGACAGGATTTTAGATTCTGAGCTCCTCGAAGGTTACTCTGTCTTTCGTTGTGACAGAGACTGCGTTGCGCTTGGCAAGACAACTGGCGGAGGTGCCCTAATAGCTGTTAAGTCCCCTCTCCGTGCCGAAATCATCTTTTCCTCCTCCTCCTCCTCCTACGATTCTGTTACCATACGTGTCCGTCCGCCAAACGTATGTCCCTTTATCATATCGTGTGTATATTTTCCCTGCCTAAGCCCGTCTTCTCTGTACGAGGATTTCTTTGACAGATTATCAGAGACCCTAACCGTTTTCTTTCCCTCACTTCCTTTCATCCTCTGTGGTGACTTTAATCTTCCTATGCTCTCCTGGCCTTCCCTCCCTCCCTAATAACTCGACCCACCCTTCCCTTTCTCTATCCACTTTCATGTACACCTGTGGGGCCCTCCAATTTAACCTTTCTAGAAACCACTTAGATCACTCTATTGACCTTGTCCTATCTAACCTTCCTGTGCGTGTTTACCAATCCCTTCATGGTCAGTCTTACGTCGCCCCTCACGCCGATCATCCTGCTCTCGAGTTCGATGTTCAGATATCCCGACTCCACTATCCTGTCGCTTGCAAGCCTACCAAATTCAACTTTCGTAAGGCGAACTTCGAAGGTCTGAACTCAGTCCTGGCGCCAATCAACTGGGTCCCCCTCCTCTCTTCATTTACGTGTGACCAAGCACTTAACACTTTGTATACCATTTTATCTGATCTTCTTCCTTGTTACGTTCCCTCCTCTCCTAAGTACTTGCGCTCCTACCCCGTCTGGTTCACCACTGAAATTCACAAAAAACTACGTCAAAAACAGACTGCGAGAAAGAAGTTTCTGTTTTCTAGAAACGTTGCTGACTTAGTTTTTTTCAAATCACTAAAGCGCCGAAACCTGAAACCTTTCTGGTCCAACATTCGCAACTCCCGCTGCTCTGCCCAGTTATCCCCTCCGTCCATTAAATTCTCAGGCATCTCAGCTAACTCACCCCAACTACCTTATGATTTACTCTGCCGCTACTTTTCGTCAGTCTATGTTCCCCTCCTTCCTCCCAATCCCTCTCAATAGTGGATGTAGCCTGCCCCGCATCGTCTACCATTCCCCTTCTTACCCCTATCCTTATCGAGTACCTCATTGGCAAACTTGATGCCAATGTCGAAACTGGCTACGATGGTCTTCCAAACCTTTTTTTTTCTCAAAACTGGTAAGTCCATCTCCCTTCTCCTATATATTATTTTCAACAAAAGCCTCGAAGAGAATCATTTTCCCGGCTCCTGGAAAGAGGCTCTCATTATCCCCATGCACAAAAATGGCGATCGTTTGCTTACCCAGAATTACCGTCCCATTTCCCTCCTCTCCTCCTGTTCCAAAATCCTGGAAAGATATGTCAGCGACTGGTTGTCCGCCCACTTTGACCAACACGTAGTGAAAGAGGAAGAGGAAACACGGATTCGTTAAACGTAGGTCCGCTGCCTCCAGCCTGCTTGACTTTACCAACTTTGTCGCCAAATGTTTAAATTCACGGCAAGAAGTGCATACCATTTACACTGACTGAGTGACGCGAAAGCCTTCGACACTGTAAATCACAAGATACTTCCATCCAAACTCTCGTCCCTAAACGTTCCCATACCACTTGTTTCATGGCTTGCTTCTTACCTTTCCAACCGATCCTGCCGCGTCTCTTTTGACGACTGTACTTCCCGCTCCTTTTCCCCCTCTTCTGGCGTCCCACAGGGGTCTATTCTGGGTCCTTTGCTATTTTTATTTCTTATTAACGACCTTCCTCCCCTCCTTACTTGTCCCTGTTTGCTCTATACAGTCGACCTTAAGGTGTTTTCCGCTATATCGTCGCCTATGGATTGTGTTTCCCTTCAATCTAACTTGGACACTCTGCTCCGTTGGTGCTCGACTAATGGTTTAGCGTTAAACGTCAGAAAGCGTCACTCTATGTGCTACTCCCTAAAATCCTCACCCACTTCTTTCTCCTACTGTCTTAACGGACATTCCTTATCCAGCTTAAATTCAACTCAAGACCTCGGAGTCACTTTCGACAATAAGGTCCGCTTTGACACCCATTGCGTCGATGTCATCAATTGACCAGCAAAATTGTCAGGCTTTATACTTCACTCCTCCTCTGATTTTGACTCCATCCAACCCTCCTTAGCTCTCTTGAATTCCCTCGTGAGGAATACCCTCGAGTATTGCTCCGTGATCTGGTCACCCTCCCGTAACTGTGATTGTTTTGGCCTTGAAAATGTGCAACGTAAATTCACCCGTTCCCTCTTCTTTAAGAAAAACTTCCCTCGTGGGGATTACCCCTCCCGCCACCGCTTTCTGAACCTTCCCTTCCTACAACAGTGTAGATTACATTCTTTAAACTTTCCTCGGGTCTGATGGACTGCTCCGACGCTGACGAGATCACCTGCCGTCCTGCAGAAAATCTCCTTCAAAAATCCGTAATCCGGTATGAAGAAATTGATGCACCTATCGGATAAATTGCAGTGGGCGTTACATTGTATTTCAGCATCTCCTATCCAAATACCTTCCCTACCTTTGGAGGTAACCATTGGGTATTACCACATTGAGGCTCTGTTGCAGGGCTGACTGCTTCCTTACTTTTCGTGGGAAAAAAACGGGGGTAACTATTTAAAATTTTTTTGATGGGACCTCAGGGACACGAAAACAGTACCCAACATGGTTGAGAGTCGTTATGCCGCCAAACACCAGGGACGGAAGACCTAGGTGTCGTCTGATTTGGACGAATCAACTAAACAAAATTTATCGTTCGCGCTCATTATCGTGTTACGCATTTGGAATGGAATCCAGCAGGGTACAGACATCGACTCCATGACACGTTCATAACCCGATGTTCCAGAACAGAACGGGTGATAGTGAATACCAACCGAGTTGTCCTACCAACTAGGCAACAAATTTTCCAAGAAGTTTAACTTGAGCTCCAAAAACTTATGAAGCTGGAAACAAAGGATTGTAACTCTCCAAGTGGTAAGAAGTCACAGACTTCGAATCCACCCGCGAATTTGAGAAATCAGTTCGTGGCCGAGGCACGGATTTTGGAGACCTCACCTAATTCATGTTCCCACACGGAGAAACCTGTGGAAGACAGGCTTTCCACTTCAGTGGGAAACCTACACCCGGTGTCTACGGAGACCCGGAGCTGCTGTCTGCATACCGACTGCTGTGTACGCTTGAAACAACCACGGAAGCGCCAAAAGGTTCATCAGGTATAGACCCGCTGAAGCCAACCGCGCTACTGGGCACTTATCCTCAAGGCAGTTCGCGTTCAGAGCCGGGAAGCCCACGGTCGATGCTGTTATGGTTCATACTTCATACTTTCAGAGTGTCCAGCTACCCCTTGCAGATATTGAGGGATTATCAGAGAGACCGCTACCTGCTCTATGAAACGCTAGGTGAAGAGGAGAAAGAAGATCACATCGGGAGTAGCACAGGGATTCCTTCTAGACCCGGACTTCTGGAACGTTTCCAACGATATTCTGCTAAGAGTCGACATTCCTGAAGAGACATTATGCAGTTATGCAGACGATGTTGTGGTATTTGTTACCGTGCCCTGCATCTACCAGGAGACGTCTTCTTATGAGAGCAACGCAGTCTGTTCTGCTCTAGGGCGTGGAGGTATGGGTTGATGCCCTTGACAAGGAAGTGCTTCGTAAACGCCTTGCTCAAGTGCAGAGATCGGGAGCTTTGCAAGCGGCGCCCACTTATCGCACTGTCGCAGAAGTGGCCCTGATAGTGATCGCAGAAGTGATCATCGTTTCCCTCCTTGCTTGGGAACGTGGAAGTTATCTATAGCCGCAAGGGCGAAGATTTAAGAAAGGCGGTTGCCCGTGAAGATTGTCAACGCACACTTATCGAATGGCAACTCCCTTGGTAAAATGTGCCAAGGGGCAGATGGACTGCGTAGCTCATCGATAATTTAGATCCGTGGCTGAACCGAAAGTATGGTGACATTGATTTCTTCTTTATCCAACTTCTAAGTGGGTATGAAGGCTGCACAAAATTAGCAAGGCATGATCTTTTGATTGTGTGTTCTGTAGTTCCGGACGACGCCGAGCACACCTTTTTCTCTTGTAAAAGTTAGGACGGCTTTCGTCAGCAGCTTTATGCAGACACAGCAGAGTTGTGTCCAGATAACATTGTCAAAGAGATGATGATGGAGAGGGAGTCTTATTGTGAAGAAGAGGGACTGGATGGCAGGGGATTCCCTGAACTAAAAATTCTCTTCCCCCTCTCTCAGGTGAATGGAATTCCCTGGTTTGATGCCTCCCGAAACCGGGAGTGGGAGGAGGGCTAGCCGGAAGGAATGTGTCAAACGGTTCCAGGCTAGTTCTCTGATGGCAGGGAGATGCTGAGTTGAAATTCCGACTGCGCACTGGTACGGGAGACTTGCTTCACTTTTTGGGACTCATATTTGGAACCATCACTATTTTGTGAAAAAAATGTTTCATCTCTCTGTCGCTTATATGGGGAGCCCCCTTTAAACCCAGCACAAAATGATGCAACTCGTTGCACCTGTAGCGGTTCACCGACCACATATTATCACCAAATTTCATGACGATAGGGTTACGCTTATTCCCGTCCGCAGTCAACGCGCACAGATACGACCAATGTCGAAAAAGATGCTTTCTGGCAAATACTTGGCACAAAGACCTGCAATGTGCCGGGCGACCTTAATTGACATCTCGCTGGAAGGGCAGATGGCAACAGGTGCCATCGGGCAAAAGGGTTTGTAATATGTACGGATGGTGGCGAGCATATTATCGATTTTGCGGCCGGACGCGACCTTGTACTTGCCAAACACGCTTTATTAAACGATGGTCTCATGTTCCTACATTCCAGTCAACTACACTAACGCGCAGCCGCTCGTGATTACCTAAAATGGCCTTCAGCACCCCCCCACGACTTCCCGAGACGCTCGCACTCCTTCTCTACTGTTCTACGCCAAGTGCCTTTGAGGCGAACCACTCGTCTGCCATCTTGAGAGAGTGGATTTCACTGCATAATGGAGACAGTAATGCAACTGTTGCCCCTTCTTAGTGTGTGACCTATCCACTGCAACTTCGGTCTTTCGATCACAGCGCGTATGAGTTCCAAGCCTGTGCGCTGACTAAGTTCTTTGTTTGCGATAGTGTCACGCTAGCGCAGTCCGACGACAATTATAGAGGTATCACATTGCTGACTACCATCTAGAAAATATTCTCCGCTTTCTTGTTAGGCCGGGTAGCTTCATACGCTCAGAACATCATTGGTCCATACCAAAGAGGCTTCAGTCCAGACAAATCAGCAACAGATCAGATTTTCTCTTTGCGGCAAGCGATGGAAAAACTGTAGGAATATGGACAACAGTTGCACCACCTATTCATCGACTTTAAAGCCGCCTATGATAGCATAGCCAGGATAAAACGCTACACGGCCATGAGAGAATTCGGTATCCCAACGAAATTGATAAGACTCATTAGGCGGACCCCGACCAATCTTCGAGGCCAGATAAGAGCAGCAGGATCACTCTCGGGACCATTCACCATCAACAACGGTCTAAGACAAGGGGATGCCTGATCATGGGTCCTCTTTAACCTGACCCTGGAGAAAGTGATGACGATTGGGTCAAAGCTCTTACTGTACAAGGCTATGATCTTGTCAGTCCTCATGTATTCCTCGGAGACCTGGGTTCTTAGCAAGAAAAATTGCGAGTATTTGGGCATGTTCGAGAGAAGAATCCTTGGAAGAATTTTTGGCCCCTTACATGAGGATGGACGATTTCGTAGTCCGACACCACGACCGTTGGTTGTGGATAAAATCCGGCTCAACAGATTGCGCTGGGCGGGTCGGCCAATCCGTATGAATGAGAATGATCCAGCTCGGAATCACGGATTTTGATCGATGTGTTCCTTTCCAACCCTTCCCGAGCGCCAGCTTTCTCTACTTCCTCGCCCGTCACCCTAAGTCAAAATTGATGCTCATCACCTCCCCGCTCAGGAGTCAAAAGTGCGGATAATCTTGTTAAATTCAGCCCTAGCGTCAATCAGCTGGTATCATATACTATTAACCTCTAGGTGTAATCAGGTTCTTAGCACCTTAGTCCCATACTCGCCATTCTCGTAACCCCACCCAATCTTTCCCTTATCCAGAACAATCCTGCGACCTTCTTGGAGTGGTTTTGGAGTAAATCTCGTGTGACAGACAGATAGACGGACAAGCAGAAATTGAACCGATTTTAATAAGATTTTGTTTCACACAAAACCTTAAAAAAAACTGCGTTTCAACCAAATGCCACTGGATTAATTGATCTTACTTGGAACCTCTCCTTCCCTTCCATCGACTCTTGCCTTGTTTCCACTTCTTATATCATCGCATTCAAGGATAGCGTAATCGTTAATGATCATTTATTGTCGCTGCGCGGAAAAACACAAAAATGTTGTTTGACCGTAAACATGACGAAGAAGATGCAGGGGATGCTGATGATGATGGTAATAACGACAATGATGATGCTGAAGCTGCTGCTGTTGTTGCTGATGAAGAAACTGCCAAAGAGGCAGAATAAAATGCGGCGGCAGCAGCATCCAAAAGGAGCTTTTTGCCTCACCAGGCTCTTGGACTTGGAACTTGTATAGATAGACGTGTGTATTGTATCTTAATTATATGCGAAGACCATGTGAAAATCTCTCAGAGTTTACAACTCAACTTAGCTCAGTGCTAGCCTCATCTTTCTTGATGCGTATCTTTCTTCGTTTTTGTTGCTCATATGCTGTGGGTTTTTTTCCTCTGATTTCACAAAAAGGAATTCTTTTTGGTTTCACTTCAATTGAACTTTTTCCTCACTAAGTCGCGAAACGCTTCATTCATTTAAGAAGCAATGTCGGCTATGAGCCTCTTAACAACTGTAATAATGCCCATTGGAAGTCTATCAGTTAATAGCCAACCTGGACTATAAGAAGTATCTCAATAATGCTTGGGTTTTATAGATTGCTTGGTCTTGAGAGAATGTCTGGTTCCGTTGGTATTTCTTGAGAATTTCCAACTTCTTGTCTAGTTTTTCCAATACAATTTGATCAGTCCCTTCTGAGATGATAACAGGAGCTTCGTAAGGGCATAGTTTCGAATCCTATTAATCCAGCCAGCGATATCTGAAGATACTACTCCAAGAAAGCGGATTAAATGCAATGAAGGGCGGAAGAGAAGGATTCTTTACGCACTTTCGAGGATGTGCCAGACTGACAGGCGGACAAAACCATAAACGCTCCTCCTAGCCTTATGTGAATCCCAATAAGAAAATGGAGTGTTTCCAATAAAGTCAGAAGGGCCAGATAAAACAAGTTGGAATACCGATCGCCAACAATGTCTGTTCATCGTCGTTGCAATCGGGGCAGAACTACTCACCAAGTCGTTATAGTCAGCAACATCAACACCAACAACAAGATGGTTGCCACCTATTCAGTGGTCGACTCTCCCTCCATTCGATCGATCGCTACGACGATTCCTTGGCCACATGTTGCTTACCTCCGCCATCGCCTGCTCCTAATAGTGACCGCTTCGTTATGGGAATACCATCGCCTTCGATTTCGAGTACCCAGCAAATCCATCATTACGATCAGTCGCCGGTGCAGCATGGCTCGTCGAATCTCAGATATGGTAGCAACACCCTTCAGCGAACCCTTTCACCCAGCTCACGATACCGCATGTCAGAGCGTTATCGGGAGGCTTTCCCACGGTGTGATCGCTTCGTAACAGCAACTCATTTTTTGGCAAACAGCACGCCACTTGTCTCCAGTGATACCTATGCCTATTTGTCATCAGCTGTACATACACCTGTAAAGCGGTATGTCCCAACGTCACCACCCCTTACCGAAATCTACACAGACATCTCCCAATCATCTCATTCACCTTCACAATGCTCTAACAACGGAGGCGGGGGATCGCAGCTACCTCAAGCGCAAAACATCCCGCCTCAAAACCAGCAACATCAGCAACATGCAAGCGTAAGCACCCTACCCTATCGCTTCCGGATGAAATGTTGTTCAGTAGCAGACCAGGGCTCCAGCACTTCTGGTCTCCAGCCATTACCACCTCCAGAGCAACGAATAAGCGTCACAGATCACTACGTAACTACACCACGCATGAGACCCATGAAATGCCACATGAACGGATCCCCTTCAAATCAACAGCTATCCATTGCGACTGCTACCCCTTCCCCTACTGTTGTCCACCCAACTAATCAGCCAGTTGCTCGACAGACTCGAGCCGCCTGTGTGGTAAGCGAATATATGCATAGGACCCCAAGCGTGGAATTCTTGGGAACAGGAAATGGGCGAGTCGTGACTCCGGTGAGCGTCATGTCTGAACCAAATAGCAGCACATGCTTGCATTGTAGCACAATGCGCCGTACAACAGGAGTCCACCAAACGACACAAACCACTGGACCAACCAGCCCCGTCCTACAAAACTCCACGACGATGAATGCACCTGCGTCCAATCTTGGAGGAATCGAATCGACTTCAACCTGCGGTGACCAGTTCAATTCCACCGCTTCCCCAACGCCTTCTTCAAACCCGTCGCAGACTTCTGGGGGGGCGGTGCAACCTCAGCAACACCATCCCAATCCTACAAACTACCCTCCCGTTCAATCAGTACCCCAGCCGCAACCAAATCCTCAGATGTTGTCCTCACATTCTGGACTAATTTTCGGGGTTGATGTACAGACAGAAGAGGCTGAACAACTTAAGTGGAATGAGCGTCAGAAACGTTTAGCTCTGCGTCGATTTGGACCACTTAAACCTGAGCTGGAGCCAGTATATATTGGATCACGATTAAGGGGCGAAAGAAGGTCCGGAGGCCAATACAATCCCTCTCCGCAAGTTGGAGATCGCCCAGATATTCTCCCGGCACAAACTACGGACGAAAATCAGATCCACCACCTGTACAACAGGTGCGAATCCGGAGGCTATGACCACGTTCCGATCGAAAAGAAGGGATTGCTTCCGGGTTGTTTAACATAATCCAGACCCTTAACAAGAGGCAACAGCGCAACCAGAAGCAGTGGGCGCGAAGCTTCGCCCCGATCCACATAACCACACTGAATGGCGACAATCCAGGCGATATGTGCGAAGGCCTAACAGCCCTTCAGGAGCATGAGGTATTCTTTGATGTCGGTGGGAATGAGCTGGGCTGCGCGAATGGTAACCAGGGACCTAACGGTGGCCAGAATCATCAGAATCATGCTCGTCAGATTTACATGGGAGAGCGGGTTCATGGCTGGCGCACCTCGGGAGAACACCAGCAGTACCAGCACTATCACAATCACCATCAACAGGTACAAAATGTTGGCTCCTGTATGGCACCCGGAAACAACGGAGGAAACGGTGCGGCAGGTACTGTCAATGGCGGTGGTGGGCTATTAGGAAGTCAACAGCAGGGTGGCTACCGCGGTACTCGTATATCACCCCAACTCCTTGACGGTGTTCTGGACAACTAAAGATCCCCATTGACCCCGCCGTCCGTATAAGTTCACTTTATATGATGATGACGTCATACACGTCTCTTGGATTGCCCCCTTTTCACAATGGGAGAACTCGAAGAAGCGGTTCTCACTATAAAAAACAGGAAGGCGCCAGGTCCTGACGGCATCCCTGCGAAAGTTTACAAACCGGTGTTCCGCCAACGGCCAGAATTGCTGCTCGAAGCGTTCAACGCGTGCTTGAAGGAGGGCATTTTTCCTTGTCGCTGGAAAGTGGCCAGACTCGCGTTGATCAGTAAGGGTAAAGGTGACCCGGAGCTCCCGTCTGCATACCGACCGCTGTGTATGCTTGACACGGTCGGAAAAGTGCTCGAGAAGCTCATCAGGGGTAGACTCGCTGAAGCGATCCGTGCTGCCGGGGACTTATCCGCAAGTCAGTTCGGGTTTAGAACAGGGAAATCTACAGTGGATGCGTTTAATCGAGCCGGGGCACACAGCCGCCGATCTCGAGGGATAGTGCTCCTCATAACGCTTGATGTCAGAAATGCCTTCAATTCCGTAAGATGGACAGATGTGCTAGGCACACTAGAGAACTCCTTTGACGTGCCAAGCTATCTCTTGCGGATATTAAGGGATTATCTGAAAAACCGCTCCCTGTTCTATGAGACGCTAGAGGGCCAGAGGAGGATGGAAATCACATCGGGAGTAGCGCAGGGATCCATCCTAGGGCCGGACCTCTGGAACGCTTCCTGCGATAGTCTGCTGAGACTCGATATGCCCGAAGAGTCCTTTTCCTTTTTTTCCTGCCTTTTCAAGAGCTGCTTGTACGTCGACATCAGTTACGTCAGGGATGATACATTGGATACCACGGATGCGATTGCATGCAAGTTTCTGGTTCAGTACCTCGGGGATTTCTTCAATTGATATATCGTTGGACGGGTGATAATTTCTAATGATGTTCGTAACGCATCTGTGCACTCTTGGTGATGAGTTTCCACGAAGTGTTTGCATGACACGACCAATCTTCTTTCCCAACTTTTCAACTCTTTTGTTGAGTCGAAACACCCAGAAAGGTAAAGTCCTCCCATGCGTACCTCTATTATTCGCTTCAAGATGTTGATTATAGAGACGAATAACCCGTGGCAGTTGGCAAACGACCAGCCGAAATTCTTTCAACGGCAGCAACGATGTTAGTAATTGCCGAAGTAAACTTTAGTTTTGGGATCTTTGACCTGGCGTCTAGCAGAATCCTAGCATATTCTGTGAATACTACCTAGAATGCCGTCAAAGCCTCATTATCAATTGAGTCCCCAGTTACTAAGCTTCTCCTGATTACTGAATTCATCGAATACTTGGAAAGTACTAAACGAGAAATTAACGTCTAAATCCTCGAAAAATGATTTTTCAGCTTTTCCCATTTTCGTCATCAAAAAATCAAAGGCTATACACTTGCTTTCTGACGCTGATACCCTAAAATTTCAAAATCGCAAATTGGGTTTTTTTTTCATTATTTGGAAAGTACTAAACGAGAAATTAACGTCTAAATCCCCGAAAAATGATTTTTCAGCTTTTCCCCATTTTCGTCATCAAAAAATCAAAGGCTATACACTTGCTTTCTGACGCTGATACCCTAAAATTTCAAAATCGAAAATTGGGTTTTTTTTTCATTATTTGGAAAGTACTAAACGAGAAATTAACGTCTAAATCCTCGAAAAATGATTTTTCAGCTTTTCCCCATTTTCGTCATCAAAAAATCAAAGGCTATACACTTGCTTTTTGACGTTGATACCCTAAAATTTCAGAATCGAAAATTGGGTTTTTTTTTTCATTATTTGGAAAGTACTAAACGAGAAATTAACGTCTAAATCCTCGAAAAATGATTTTTAAGCTTTTCCCCGTTTTCGTCATCAAAAAATCAAAGGCTATACACTTGCTTTTTGACGTTGATACCCTAAAATTTCAAAATCGAAAATTGGGTTTTTTTTTTCATTATTTGGAAAGTACTAAACGAGAAATTAACGTCTAAATCCTCGAAAAATGATTTTTCAGCTTTTCCCCGTTTTCGTCATCAAAAAATCAAAGGCTATACACTTGCTTTTTGACG